>NW_022681453.1:57260755-57468255 GCF_009764315.1 Trachypithecus francoisi
TTTTCTCTCTCTGGAACACATGGGCCATGTTAAAATGAAAGTTCATCATAAATAGGACTCAACAAGCATACATTCACTTGGCAGGCAGTAAGTACCAGAAAGCCTTCTAGTCACCCATTCAACAAGTATATATCTAACATGTGCTAGACACAGGCTGGGAGAGATGAAGAAAATAAAGAATAGGTCTCTGCCATGAAGAAACTCAAGGTTAAGTGAAGATTCAGAAAGCCACATAAATAGATTGGTTCTAAGAACTCTGAGAAAGGTATATCCACAGGACAATGGAAACAAGGAAGGAGATAAGTTAACCCTACCTGGTGGAGGGGCAATTTAGGTTGGGTAAGGAAGAAGATGTTTGATGATCTTGCACTTTGGATAGGGTGCAAGAAGAAGCTAGAAAGGCTATTTGACTTGTTAATTCATCAATTTTTTTTTTTTGAGACAGAGTCTTACTCTGTCTCCCAGGCTGGAGTGCAATGGTGCCATCTTAGCTCACTGCAGCCTCAGCCTCCTGTGTTCAAACCAATTCTCCTGCCTGAGCCTCCCGAGTAGCTGGGATTACAGGCACCTGCCACCACGCCTGGCTAATTTTTGGTTTTAGTAGAGACGGGATTTCGCCATGTTGGCCAAGCTGATCTCAAACTCCCAACCTCAGGTGATCCACCCACCTCGGCCTCCCAAAGTGCTGGGATTACAAGCGTGAGCAACTGCTCCCGGCCAATTCATCAAATTTTAATTAAAGAAACAATATAGCTTAGGGACTAAGAACACAGATTCTGAAACCAGTCTGCCTAGATTTGAAACCCGAGTTTGTCATTTAGTACTTGCCTGGCCCTGTGTTAGTTACCTAATCTCTCTGTACCTCAGTTTACTCATTTTTAAAATCATAATCATAATATCCACCTCAGATCATTGTTCATTCACTCAACAAATAATTACTGAGGACCTACTGTATGCCAGGAATTGTTCTAAGCAGTGAGGACACATCTGGGAACAAAATAAAAATTCTTGACCCCCCAGGTTGGGTAAGGTGTAATCACAATGCTTTGAGGGGCCAAGGCAGGAGGATCGCTTGAGGCCAGGAGTTCAAGACCATCCTAGGCAACATAGTGAGACCCCATCTCTACAAAAAAAAAAAAAAAACAGTTTAAAAATTTGCCTCATCGGCTGGGCGCGGTGGCTCAAGCCTGTAATCCCAGCACTTTGGGAGACCGAGGCAGGTGGATCACGAGGTCAGGAGATCGAGACCATCCTGGCTAATATGGTGAAACCCCGTCTCTACTAAAAATACAAAAAAATTAGCTGGGCGTGGTGGCCGACGCCTATAGACCCAGCTACTCGGGAGGCTGAGGGAAGAGAATGGCGTGAACCCCAGAGGCGGAGCTTGCAGTGAGCCGAGATTGCACCACTGCACTCCAACCTGGGCAACAGAGAGAGACTCTGTCTCAAAACAAAACATTTTGCCTCATCAACCCAGTAAGTGGGCACGTGGCGGCTGCTGTGCCTGACTCTCCACACTCCCTCAATAATGCCCCAGAATGTCAGGTCTTCGTGGAAAAGTCAACGCTTTCTGCATAATTGGCTTCTTCCCAGTTAGAGGCCTGAGTTCTGGGAGGAAATCATGGAAATATACAAACTCAGGTTTAGAAGGGATCCCAAAGGCCCAAACCCTCCCACGAGGATGAGCTCCTCCAGATCTCAGGGAGGCCCCCAGGTCTCTGCTTCCCTACCTGCAGCCACAGCCTCCATCCCCGAGGACTGGAAAAGCTTCTCTGCAAACCCAGCAGAGTCCTCCCTGCCACAGAGGGAGTCTTGAGGCAGAACCCCTCATGTGGGATCGTTTGAGCCCAAGAGTTCAAGGCTGTAGTGAGCTATGATCATGCCACTGTACTCCAGCCTGGGTGACAGAGATACTGTCACTAAAAAAAAAAAAAAAAAAAATCCGGCCAGGTGTGATGGCTCAGGCCTGTAATCCCAGCACTTTGGAAGGCCAAGGCAGGTGGATCACCTAAGGTCAGGAGTTCAGGACCAACCTGGCCAACCTGGTGAAACCCCATCCCTACTAAAAATACAAAAATTAGCTGGGTATGGTGGCAGGCACCTGTAATCCCAGCTACTCGGGAGGCTGAGGCAGGAGAATTACTCGAACCCGGGAGGTGGAGGTTGCCGTGAGCTGAGATCGTGCCATTGCACTCCAGCCTGGGTGACAAAGCGAGACTCTGTCTCAAAAAAAAAAAAAAGAAAAGAAAAGAAAAGAAAAAGAAAAGAAAAGAAAACGGGCTGGGCGCGGTGGCTCACGCCTATAATCCCAGCACTTTGGGAGGCTGAGGCAGGTGGATCACGAGGTCAGGAGATCGAGACCATCCTGGCTAACATGGTGAAACCCCGTCTCTACTAAAAATATAAAAAATTAGCCAGACATGGCGGCAGGCGCCTGTAGTCCCAGCTACTCAGGAGGCTGAGGCAGGAGAATGGCATGAACCCAGGAGGCGGAGTTTGCAGTGAGAAGAGATCGCGCCATTGCACTCCAGCCTGGGTGACAGAGCAAGACTCCATCTAAAAAAAAAAAAAGAAAAGAAAAAAAGAAAAAAAAATCCTGCCTTCTTTTACTTCATGTTCTAGTGGGGATACTGGAGGAGCAAGAGGAAGTGCCGTAAGATATGAGGTCAGAGGGGTGATGGTGACACATTGTGCAGGGGCTGTGCCCACTGTGAGGACTCTGGTTGTCACCTGGGTGAGGTGGGTGCTGTGGGAGGGTGCTGAGCAGAGGAGGGACCAGGGCTGATGGGCAGAGCAGTGGGACCGTTCTTAAGGCTACAACCAGGTGAGAGCTGGCGGTGCCAGGACCAGGTGGGGCGATGGAGGGCTGGAGGGGCAGATTCTGAAGGGGTCCACCATCATTTTCTGGTGGCTGACTGACAGGGGGTTTTGGAGATAGACAGCAAAGTGGGGACTTTCCAAGCGGCATCTCACAGGAAGACGTCCACACATGAGGAACAGAGACCACTGCCCGAGCTTGGAGCTGCAGGAGGCAGGCTAAGCCCACACGGATGCCAAGGCCTGAGGCTGGATCCTCAGCCTGGGTGGCGCCTCCGCCCCAGCTCGCCCAGGACCCCCCTCCACCATCTCCAGTAGCCTGGCCTCAGTTTCCAAACAGGGTGAAGGGTCAGCGATGGTTCCTCTGAGGCCCTCCGCTGTCCCTGCTGTCTGTGTGCCTCCCGCTCTCAGGCCTGGGAACTGTGATTTACTCTCCTGACCTCCAGGCAGCCCAGCTCCTGCTGATAAATGCACTAAAAAGTCCATCTTTTCCACCCCCAGCCCTGCTGGGAGTGCCCAGGCGCCATCACCTGGGAATAGCTGATGATGCAAGCTAAGAAGTTCAGAGTTGCTTTTGCTTTACAAGGCGCATAGGAACACACTGTACTAAGAATGTGCCAGAAGCCTCAAGATCACTAAAGATCTCCATTTACCAGACAGGAAACAAAGGAGAAGGTGAAGGAAGCACCCACGTGGGGCTTCGTGGGCTGGAACTGCGTGACTTCAGCAAGTCACTTCCTCCCAGAGCCACTCTTTCCCAGGTCAACTGGAGACAGCCACGACCTCCAGGCAGGCGTGGCTGGAATTAAAGACAGCGGGCACCAAATGTGTGGTGAATGGGAGACATTATAGTAACTATTTTATTGATCTTAGATTGAAATATTTCTTGCCATTTTGAAAAGAAGCCAAAATCTTGTTTTAGTTTGCAAAGGTCCTAATATATTAAAATTTTTTGAAATCTTGAAAGCCTTACCAAATCCCTTTGCAGGACCTGCAAGGAGTGGCAGGATCTGGCCCTGCTCACTTCCCCCTTCTCAGGTCCCTCCTCTCACCCCTGCCCTCTGTGCTCCAGCCTTGCTGACCTCTTAGCTCTCCAAACAAGGAAACTTGTGCTGACCTCAGGGCCTTTGCACATGCTGTTTCTGCTGCTGGAAACACTGTTCCCTCCACTCGGTACTGACAGGCTCCCTTCAGTGCTTGGTGTAAATGCTACTTCCTTGGCAAGGCCTTCCACACTGCCCCACCTCAGTTTAGTCTGTCTTCTCTGTTTTCTCCTCCTGGCACCTAGGACAATCTCTCATCAGTCTGAGAACTTCACGAATCCATCTGTCCGTCTGTCTTTTCACCACTAGAGCCCGGTCTGGTGCCTGGCACACAGTATAGATTATGGAATAAATAAATAAGTGTGTGACATGGGCTGGCACCACCAGCATACACACACACTCTCTCATATACACCCTCACACAATCAGCACAGCACAGAACAGAGTAACATCAAATCCTGACTGCCTGGGTTCAAATCTCACCTTTCCCCTAAACAGCATTTGGTAAGTTACCTTCAAATTTTAAAGCTGTGATATTGTTTGGTTTGTCAAGTTCTTAGTATCTTGAAGTTCTCTCACAACCATGTGCTGTTTTGATGTACACATACTATGATGACAGGGTCTGGCCTGTAACGACTACTGCATAAATGTACTTAGCCTTCAAATGCTTGCTGAGTGTACAGGAGTCCAGGCACTGCTATCACAGGGGAAGACCTCGTCTTAGCTGTCGAGGTGTTTATGGCCTTCTGTGTGACAATTTAAACAGCTGTGGGAGAGATGAATACCCAATTGAGGCAGTAATGGCTGAGCTGTCACAGGTTGCCGGGGACTGACTGTCACAGGAGTGCATTACAGACAAATGCAGGGGAAATGTGGTAGGAGGAGGGGGGCCTTGAGGGGTCAGCAGGGACTTCGTCAAGGAAAAGAGATCTGAGCTGGCAGGCAGACTCACACCCACCTGTTCATTCATTCATTCTCCCCCCAAAACTCGCCAAGCTTGTTCCTACACGGGAGCCTCTGCACACACCGTTCCTCCTGCTGGGATGCTTATCCCCAGGTGCATCCCAGATCTAAGCTCCTCTTCTGAACAGCTCAGCCAGCACCTCTAGAGGGCTCTGCCTAGACCCACCACTTACTAGCTGTGTGACCTTGGGCAACTGACCCAACCTGTCTGTACTTGCTTCAGTTTTTTCATATGTCAAGTAAGAACAAAAATAGTACCTTTTCATGGGGTTGCTTTGAAGTTTGAATTAATATGTATAAAATATACCAAAGAGTGCCTGGCATGTGGTATACAGGAAATATGAGGGGACCTCAAGATGTTCATGGAAAAACTGAATTAAAAGATAAAAATAGAATATACACACTTTATTTCTCAACATGAGCTCTATCAAGGTCAAAACACTTCTGTAAGTGATGATTCCAGCCATTTAGTCCATCTTTAAAGAACAGAGGGTCCTGGGAATTCAACTATATCCATGCAGTCTTGTTTACATTATTACCTGAAGAAAGATGGGCACCCTTTAGAGTTGTTTTTAAGATTAAGAAACAGACATAAGTCAGAAGGAGCCAAATCAGGACTGTAAGGTGGATGCCTATGATTTCCCCACAAAACGCTCACAAAATTGACCTTGTTCGATGGGAGGAATGAGCAGGAGCGTTGTCATGGTGGACTGTGGTGAAGCTTCCCCGGGCATTTTTCTGCTAAAGCTTTGGCTGACTTTCTCAAAACACTCATCATAAGCAGATGTGATTGTTTTTTGGCCCTCTAGAAAGTCAACAAGCAAAATGCTTTCAGCATCCCCAAAACTGTTGCCATATCCTTTGCTCTTGACTGGTCGGTTTTTGCTTTAACTAGCCCCCTTCCACCTCTTGGTAGCCATTGCTTTGATTGGGTTTTGTCTTCAAGGTTGTACTGGTAAAGCTGTGTTTCATCTCCTGTTCTTCAAAGACATGCTCAGGACCTTGATCCCACTTGTTTAAAATTTCCATGGAAAGCTCTGCCCTTGTCTGCAGTTGATCTGGAAGCAACAATTTTGGCACCCTTAACTATAATTTCCTTAACTATAAGAAAGATTTCCTTAACTATAACTTTTCATTCAGAATCGAATAAGCTGAACTAAGCAAGAAGACTATGGTGTTGGCTATTATTCTGCTGTTACTCATTGGTCCTCTTCAACTGGGGCATGGATAAAATGAATATTTTCCTTGCAGACTGATGTGGATGGTGTGCCACAGAGGGCTTCATCCTCAACATCATCTTGTTCTTCTTAAAAGGAGGTATCCATTTGTAAACTGCTGATTTCTTTGGGGCACTGTCCCCTTAAACTTTTCGTAAAGTATCGATGATTTCACCATAAATTTGATATTTGCTTTTGCTTCAATTTTAGCAGAATTAATATTACTCTGATAGAAGCTCCTTTCAAACTGATGTCTTATTCTTCTAAGGGCCTCAAACCAGATCCTGTTCAGACATGTTACAAGTTAGTACAAGTTTATTTTGATGCAAAAAGTTCTGATATCCAAGCATAGTTTTTAAAAATAATACTCATTTTCCATGAACTTTTTGAAGTCCCGCGTGTGTGTGCGTGCTGCATGCACGCACACGTGTGCATCTGTCTGTCTCTCTTAGTTTGAGCTACTATAACAAGATGCTATAGACTAGGTGGCTTCAACAACTGAAATTTATTTCACACAATTCTGGAGATTGGGATGTTCAAGATCAGGGTGCCACATAGCGGGGTTCTGGTCTTCTTGCTGCAGCTTCACACGGTGGGGAGAGACAGAGGAAGCTCGCTTTCTCATCTCTTTTTATAAGGACACGAATTCCATCATGAGGGCTTCACCTGCATGACCTAATCATCTAACAACGGCCCCACCTCCAAATACCAACACGATGGGGATTAGGGTTTCTTTCTTTTGAGACAGAGTCTCGCTCTGTCGCCCAGGCTGGGGTGCAGTGGCGCGATCTCTGCTCACTGCAAGCTCCACTTCCCGGGTTCACACCATCTCCTGTCTCAGCCTCCTGAGTAGCTGGGACTACAGGTGCCTGCCACCACGCCTAGCCAATATTTTTGTATTTTTAGCAGAGATGGGGTTTCACCATGTTAGCCAGGATGGTCTCGATCTCCTGACCTCATGATCAGCCTCCCAAAGTGCTGGGATTACAGGCATGAACCACCATGCCCAGCAGGGATTAGGGTTTCAACATGTGAACTTGGGGGACACAAACAATATCCATTATCATTCCCTATAAAATGGGGATGATGAGCCCTACTTTGCTGTCTCTATCAAATGCAATAATGAATGTGAATGTTTCTTCTAAACTATAAATTACTATGCCAAGACCCTAACTCTGATTTCCACCTAAGCACTGACTTTCCCAAGAGCACAGCAGGTCTCTAAATCTCAGGAAGCTGGACTATTTTTGTTTTGAACTTGACCAAAGTTGTTCATGGTTTCAGAACATCACACCCCCTTTGGCAATGCCGTGCCTGACTTCTGAGCTGCTGACATCTGCTCTTCCGGGGCACTTGCAGCAGCCACATCCTGGTGCTCCCACGTGGAGAGGCCAATGTCACTCCCTCCCCTGCCTCAGAGGAGAAACATGCCAGGTCCTGACCTAGCGCACTGATGTGTTGAAACCTGGATTATTTGGATCATAAACCACTTTCCTTTGCCTTCTACTTTATAATAGTTAGGGCGCTGCACTTTTTTTTAATAAACTACGTGCTGGGTGTGCTTTCTCAGCTGAGTCTCACTTCACGATGACAAAGCGAGTTGCAGTGTTTGCTATCCTAGATGGGTTGTTCTGAGACTCTGCACTAGCCACTCAGCCCCACCACTATCCTATCATAGACAGGAGGAAACAAGAACACGGGCCAAGGTGCCCAGCTAGCAGGGTCTGAGGGGCACCAACGCCGGGTGTCTTCTGCTGCCCTCCTCTCTGGAGGAAGGGGGTCCACTGCCCCCAACCCACGCTAGGTCTCTGTCCACCTCCCTGATGACCTCCCTCTCTGGAGGGAGGCTGCCTCAGGAAACGCTTGCAGCAGTAATTCACAAGGAGGCGTCACCTGCATTCCTCGCAAGGCAGGGAAGTGGCAGGGAGAAGAAAGGTGGGGAGGCCTCTCACGGGGCAGTGACCAGCAGAGAGAAGGCCCAGCCTGGCCCAGCTGCAGGTCTGGGGAGAGAGGGCAGGGGGCAGGTCAGATGTGAGAGTCCACGGAAGTGAGCTGGAGTCAGGGTTGCAGGAGACAGAGCCACAGCCTCATGGGCTACAAGACTAGGAGAATAATAATAAAATTATGTATTAAATATTATTAGGTAATAAATAAAGAGTAGGGTACCCAAGTGTCCACAGCTGAGTGGATAAACACAATGTGGTCTACACACACAGTGGAATCGAATCCAACCGTGAAATGGAAGGGAATTCTGACCCACACAATATGGATGAAGCCTGAGGACACTATGTGAAGCGAAATAAGCCCATCAGGAAACATGAAAAACAGTCTCATTCCACTGTGTGAGATCCCTAGTGGGACAGTAAGTAGAATGGCTCGGGGAGGGAGGATGGAGAGTTGATGTTTAATGGAGGCAGAGTTTCCATTTGGGAGGAGGAAAAGGTCCTGGAGATGGATGGCAGTGGTGGCTGCACAGCAACATGAAGGTATTAATGGCACCACACTGTGCACTTAAAAAATGTTGACAATGGTAAATGTTATGTTGTGTATTTTATTACAAAAAAAAAGTGAGCGTCACCTGAGTTGCTCATTAGAAATGCAGATTCCAGGGCAGAGTCTCTAAGAGACCCAGACTTCAGGTGTGGGACAGAGCCTCGGCAGCTGCGTTCCAACAACCATCCCAGGGACCAGATGCAAGTGTTCTGGGAACACACTTTGAGAAATGCTGCCCTCCATCCAGCACTGTCCCTCCCTCCAGCCTGAGGGGTCTGCTGTCCTCACCACCTTGACTGCTCACTGGCAGCTGCAGACTGTTCCGGCTTCAGACCCCCGTCCTGGCTGTGCCATGGACTTGGCCGAGACACTCGCTACCGCTTCCCAACCTCCACCCACCCGAGAGCCTCCTGTGGCAGGTCCACAGTCTATTCCACTGTGTGTATGGACCACATTATGTTTATCCAAGCCTCAAGGGGCTGGTCCCGGACTGTGCCCCAGCCTCCCCACCCAGCTCCACATAGCCCCACTGTCTCCCCTTCCTGCCCTCCGCGTGACTATCCTCACGGCTGGGTGTGGATTCTCCCTGCCACGTAGCCTGCTGTCTTTTCTCCTTGCTCTTGTTTCACAAATTCCTGGTTGGCTCCTTGAGAAGCAGGTCCAGAGGTGCTGAACTTCCCTGGGAAGAGTGAGGGCTGTGGCAGGCTCCTGGGGAGCAAAGCCCGGCTCCCTGCTCACATGTGGTATGGCTTTGGGTGTGGCACTTCCCCTCTCTGTGCCCTGTAACATGGGGACAATTCTAGTACCCAGAACCCTCCAAGAAGCAGGGAGGGTGAATCGAGATAAAATGTGCAAACTGTTCAGAGAAGAGGCCGGGCAGGTGAGTGCTGTTGAAGTGGGGGCTGCTGTGATGACTGACAAGGTAAAACTGATGCGCTCTGCATGCCACTTTCGGGATCCCAGTGGAATTTAAAATACAAGCTTCCCCTAGCTCTCCAATGCTGGGTTTGTCTAATTTCATGCTTCAAAACTTTGGCACAGATTGTGCCTATGTGTATCTGTGCGTACCCCAGTGTCTGTGTGGGTCTGTGGGTGTGAGCCCCCATGTCTGCGTGTGCCTGTGGGTATGAGCCCCTGTGTCTGCGTGTGCCTGCGGGTGTGAGCCCCCGTGTCTGTGTGTGCCTGTGGGTATGAGCCCTGTGTCTGTGTCTGCCTGTGGGTGTGAGCCCCCGTGTCTGCGTGTGCCTGTGGGTGTGAGCCCCCGTGTCTGCGTGTGCCTGTGGGTATGAGCCCTGTGTCTGTGTCTGCCTGTGGGTGTGAGCCCTGTGTCTGTGTGTGCCTGTGTGTACGAGCCCCCGTGTCTGCGTGTGCCTGTGGGTGTGAGCCCTGTGTCTGTGTGTGCCTGTGGGTGTGAGCCCTGTGTCTGTGTGTGCCTGTGGGTGTGAGCCGTGTCTGTGTCTGCCTGTGGGTGTGAGCCCTGTGTGTGTGCCTGTGGGTGTGAGTCCCCATGTCTGTGTGTGCCTGTGGGTGTGAGTCCCCATGTCTGTGTGTGCCTGTGGGTGTGAGCCCTGTGTCTGTGTGTGCCTGTGGGTGTGAGCTCCCTGTGTCTGTGTGTGCCTGTGGGTGTGAGCCCTGTGTCTGTGTCTGCCTGTGGGTGTGAGCCCTGTGTCTGTGTGTGCCTGTGGATGTGAGCTCCCTGTGTCTGTGTGTGCCTGTGGGTGTGAGCCCTGTGTCTGTGTGTGCCTGTGGGTGTGAGCTCCCTGTGTCTGTGTGTGCCTGTGGGTGTGAGCCCTGTGTCTGTGTCTGCCTGTGGATGTGAGCTCCCTGTGTCTGTGTGTGCCTGTGGATGTGAGCTCCCTGTGTCTGTGTCTGCCTGTGGGTGTGAGCTCTGTGTCTGTGTGTGCCTGTGGGTGTGAGCTCCCTGTGTCTGTGTGTGCCTGTGGGTGTGAGCCCTGTGTCTGTGTGTGCCTGTGGATGTGAGCTCCCTGTGTCTGTGTGTGCCTGTGGGTGTGAGCCCTGTGTCTGTGTGTGCCTGTGGGTGTGAGCTCCCTGTGTCTGTGTGTGCCTGTGGGTGTGAGCCCTGTGTCTGTGTCTGCCTGTGGGTGTGAGCTCTGTGTCTGTGTGTGCCTGTGGATGTGAGCTCCCTATGTCTGTGTGTGCCTGTGGGTGTGAGCCCTGTGTCTGTGTGTGCCTGTGGGGGTGAGCCCTGTGTCTGTGTCTGCCTGTGGGTGTGAGCCCTGTATGTGTGCCTGTGGGTGTGAGTCCCCATGTCTGTGTCTGCCTGTGGGTGTGAGCCCCCATGTCTGTGTGTGCCTGTGGGTGTGAACCTGTGTCTGTGTCTGCCTGTGGGTGTGAGCCCTGTGTCTGTGTGTGCCTGTGGATGTGAGCTCCCTGTGTCTATGTGTGCCTGTGGGTGTGAGCCCTGTGTCTGTGTGTGCCTGTGGGGGTGAGCCCTGTGTCTGTGTCTGCCTGTAGGTGTGAGCCCTGTATGTGTGCCTGTGGGTGTGAGTCCCCATGTCTGTGTCTGCCTGTGGGTGTGAGCCCCCATGTCTGTGTGTGCCTGTGGGTGTGAGCCCTGTGTCTGTGTCTGCCTGTGGGTGTGAGCCCTGTGTCTGTGTGTGCCTGTGGATGTGAGCTCCCTGTGTCTATGTGTGCCTGTGGGTGTGAGCCCTGTGTCTGTGTGTGCCTGTGGATGTGAGCTCCCTGTGTCTATGTGTGCCTGTGGGTGTGAGCCCTGTGTCTGTGTGTGCCTGTGGGTGTGAGCCCTGTGTCTGTGTGTGCCTGTGGGTGTGAGCCCCCGTGTCTGTGTCTGCCTGTGGGTGTGAGCCCTGTATGTGTGCCTGTGGGTGTGAGTCCCCATGTCTGTGTCTGCCTGTGGGTGTGAGCCCCCATGTCTATGTGTGCCTGTGGGTGTGAACCCTGTGTCTGTGTCTGCCTGTGGGTGTGAGCCCTGTGTCTGTGTGTGCCTATGGGAGTGAGCACCATGTCCATGTGAGCCTGGGCAGCTGCTCTACAGGAAGGGACCAAGACAGTGGTTTAAGCTACACCTCAGGTGACGCCTCTCTGGCAGGAAGTCCGGGGTCGAATCTGCCCCTGGGAGACCCCCTGCCTTCCCCCAAAGCACCTGAATTTCTAATTCACCCCCTACACCATGTCATCTTACGCTATTACTGCTGCTGCTGACACTAATACCTACTTACATGGGCTGGTAAGAGAAAAAGAGAAAAGAAACTCACACAGATGTTATGTCTGCAGCGGCGGCGAGAATTAAGTGAAATTGCCCAGTGCATGCCCAGTCCCCAAATCCCACACACAAAATCGGATTTCATTCCCTTTCCTTCCCTGCCTCTCACAACTCTTGGGTTTGATTAAATATGGAAAATATTAGTGTTCCTTAATTCCTTCCTGGAGTTTACAACAAATGAGAAATGTATGCTACCATTGTGGTCCCTGTGTTTCTCCCGCCATGAAAGCTAATACATCTCTCTCTCTGCTTCCCTGACTGTACACACAGTGTTTGTTGTCAAATGTGATTTGAGTTTGCCAGCAGTCAGCCACGAGGTGTCGGTGATTGCTGAGGCCCTGGGGAGAGATGGGTGCAGGAGAGGTGGATGTGCGGAGCCAGGACAGGGGGCCCACGGGTCTGGGGACGGGCTCTGGGGGTTTAGCGAGGTGGGCCGGCTTCATGTATCTGTGCATTTTATTTTCTCTGATGGAAGAGATCCACCAGTTTCCTCTGTGGGATCTGAGACCCAAAAAAGGATTAAAAGGGGCCGGGCGCGGTGGCTCAAGCCTGTAATCCCAGCACTTTGGGAGGCCGAGACGGGCGGATCACGAGGTCAGGAGATCGAGACCATACTGGCTAACATGGTGAAACCCCGTCTCTACTAAAAAATACAAAAAAAAAAAAAACTAGCCGGGCGAGGTGGCGGGCGCCTGTAGTCCCAGCTACTCGGGAGGCTGAGGCAGGAGAATGGCGTAAACCCAGGAGGCAGAGCTTGCAGTGAGCTGAGATTCGGCCACTGCACTCCAGCCTGGGCGACAGAGCGAGACTCCGTCTCAAAAAAAAAAAAAAAAGGATTAAAAGGGAGAGTCCCCATCCAAAGTGGGGTAAAGTGGGGTGGGGCTGCCCCGTCTCACAGAGAGGGCGCATGGTGAGCCCCTCAGTCAGGGTTTCTCACCCAGCTCTCCAGGGAGCCACTGTGGCCTGGCTTTCACATCTGCCACACCCTCCCTGGTGCTGGGGTCTGAGAGGTGTGGCCATACCCTTCCCCTGGCTGGTGGCAGTTACCATCCCAACTGCTGCTGCTGGCCCCGGGGGACCTGCAGGCACCTGCATCCTTGGGTTCAATGGTAGGGAGAGCCCAGATCTCTCCAGAAACCTCCCTGCTCATAGGTTGAGGCTGTGCACCCCAACAACAAAATCCCTGGTGCCGAGCTGGGTGGGGGAGTGGGAGCACCTCAGCAGGAGGGGCAAACTGCCCAGAGGCGCCCCTCTGAGACTGCTGGAGGTGGGTGCTGTCTGCAGACACGCAGGCACCGTGAGGCCAGCACATCACTCCTGCTGCCTGTGGACATTGCTCTGGGACCCCAGTGGCCCGCGCAGAGGAGGAACAAGATCTTTGTGGCAGCAAAGGTGGCAGCAAATGCCCCATGACATTCTTCTTCCTTTTGGGAAATGTCTGAAATCGCCACTGCAGGCTTAACGTCCATTGCCTGCAGAGAGGGCAGGGAGGGCAACACGGAACCAACGCACGTCCTGGCTACTCTGCTGAACCTGTTTTGTTTTGTTTTGTTTTGTTTTGTTTTTTTTTTTTGTGAGACGGAGTCTCGCTCTGTCGCCCAGGCTGGAGTGCAGTGGTGATCTCCGCTCACTGCAAGCTCCGCCTCCCGGGTTCCCGCCATTCTCCTGCCTCAGCCTCCCAAGTAGCTGGGACCACAGGCGCCACCACCGCGCCCGGCTCATTTTTGTATTTTTTTTTAGTGGAGACGGGGTTTCACCATGTTAGCCAGAATGGTCTCGATCTCCTGACCTGGTGATCCGCCCGCCTCGGCCTCCCAAAGTGCTGGGATTACAGGCGTGAGCCACCGCGCCCAGCCGAACCTGGTCTTTAAATCCTGTTCTCATGCTGCCGCGGTTCCCTGTAGCCACCAGCCCCTGAGACAACCCACTGCGGCAGACAGGTTGGGGGTTCTGGTCCCGTTCCTGGTCCTGTCGCCTTGTAGTGTGGGACCCTCAGCAAGGAATGCAGCTTCCTCAAGAGTCTGTCTCCTGAAAATGAAGTGAATGGATCTCGCCCCATGTGGCCTTATGAGATAGATGTATGAAAGCAGGGCCCTGGCGCTGTGCCAGGCTCACCAACCTTTACTCATCTCTGTTCCCTTTGTTCCAACTGCACAGAAGTTCAAGGGCAAGAGACTAAGGCTGCAAGCTTCCCACTGAGAGGCTAGGGAGGACGAATTCTCAGATCAGAGCTTGCACTCAGGTGGGTGTGTGCCCTCCAACCCTCCAAGGCCAATGTCAGCCCCCTCACAGGTCCCCCAAGGCTGCATCCTTCACACACTTAAGGGCAACTGGGGTGAAGCACACAGCCAGGCTGTGCTGGACTGAAAACTGTTCTGACAACCCCAGATCTTCCAGAGTTTTCGACATGAAACTGGCCATCTTTTCTGCTCATGTGATATTTCCATGGGCCAGGCCCTCTGCCCTGCTGTCATTAGCAGGGACAAAATGGTTCCAGATGGTCCTAAGGGTGCCCCAAACTTGTCCTGCTAACACATAGTGCAGTGACGAGAGGGTCCCTACCTGTCAAGGCCCTCATCCCATTCTCAGGTGCTTCAGAGTCACAGACCCCCTCTCACTGAGCCAACCATCCCCTCCACTTTCTCTGCCTGGGACGCCCCCTGCGGAGGTGGAGCCAGCAGCCAATTGGGTCCACAGACATGAGAAGGTGCCAGCTCCACACGGGCCCCTGTGCTAGGGCTGGGACACAGAGGGGAGGGTGGGCTTGCTGCCGTCAGTCTGCGCATAGCCCCTCTGGCTGGCTGCACTCGGGGCCTCTGGTTACCCCATGCAGCCCATGATGCCCCACCCCACCCAGTGTTTTTGGGGAAGCAGCAAAATGTCCCCAGCCAGGTTTTGAAGGCTGCTCTGCTTGTCTGAGGCCAAGGGCCTGGCCCAGGCACGCTGGGTGGCCCCACACCCGGCTCACAACACCTGCCGGAGGATGGGCTTCCTGGTGTGGAGGGGATGCAACTGTGCTCTCTGGATGCAGATCCCAAGGCAGGGCTGCACTGGAAGGTCTCCCCACACCTCCCAGAACCTCTCTACTTTCCTCTGATTTCTATAGCTGCTTCCACAGAGGTTTCTTTCAGAAACAGGATTCTGCTGCCAACAAGTTACAAACGTAAAGGGTCTGAAAACCATGGCCATGGAAGAGCCCTTTCTGTGTGGACAGGATGACCCCTGAGCAAGAGTCCCCCCAGAATGGAGTCACTGAGCTGACAGCAGGGACACCCTGTGGAGGGTGGTGACAGCGCCCCATCACCCTCCGAGGCTCTGGACAGTGCCTCCCATTTGCACAAAACCAAGCAACACTGGCCTCCGCCATGGTCTCAGGACACAGGAATCCTCCCATTCTGAAGGTTTCCTCCAGGGATCTTTATTTATGCCCTCGGTTCCTGACAGTAAGCGCACCCGGATGATGGAGCCATTGCACGAGGGAAGCGATCAGGACAGGGCACTCTGGACCGGTGCAGGCCCCAGTTCCCCCACAGGCACAACCGAGACACTGGGCTGTGTGCTTCCCCACCGGGTTTTCTGCCAGTAAAGCTGCTCCAAGGCTGCAAGGCAAGACTCCACAGGAAAGCACAGGACTTCCCACAAGCAGCCCTGCCCCTGGAGATGGTGCACTTGCAAATCCTTGGCTCTGGGGTCCGTTTCCTCATCTGTAAAATGGGTCAGTGCCTGCCCTGAGGCCATTCTGTGGAAGTGACATGGAAGGTGACAGCTCCTGTGAGCTCTGGCATGAAGCAGATGCTTCCCAAGCCCGGCTCAGCTCGGAGGAGACCAGGGGCTCAGCCGGGGACCCAGAGCAAGAGCAGCCAAGCCCAAGCAGGGGGCAGGCCGAGGTCACTCCCTGTGGTCACTCCCTCGGTCAGTCCCCAAATGCTTCCTCTGAGCCACCCCTTAGGCCTGCATGGGGGACTGCAGAGCTATGACCCTGCTCTCCCCACCAGGGTGCACCTGGAGGCACTGACCGCTGAGCGTCCACGTGCAAATGGGACAACCACAGCGCATGGTCAGGCAGGCCTGGGACAGATCCTGGTGCCCACCACATGCCCCGACCAACCAGCTGGACTCTTCGCACCTCCACGTGCTCACCTGGAAAATGGGGTGCAGACACACCAGCCCACGGCGGTCACCGCCCTCCACCTGCTTTCCTCTCCTGGTCCTGGCAAGACACACGCAAGACCCCATCACTCCTCCACATAACCCTCAATAGCTCCCTGAGTCCAGACCACGCACAGCAACCCTTGTCCAGCCCTGGCCTCCTCCCTTTGCACTTCTCTTGCACCCCAGGCTCCAGCCCCGGAGCCAGCACACTTGCCATTCCCTCTGCCAGGGATGCTCTCCCCAGAACCCCAGGGCTCACCCCCTTCCTCCAGGCCTCTACTCAGCCATGGCTTCCTCAGAGACGGCACCACCTCTAACCCCTGCAGAACCTTCATGGCACTTGTCACTCTCATGTCAGGTGTTTGTCATCCATCCTTCCCAGTAGGAGCTCCACGCAGGCAGGACCACGTCTTGTCCCCGCCAGAGCCTAGAGCAGGGCTCAGCACATGGCTGGCAACACCACAATCCCGGCTCAGCGAGGAGGGGTCAGCATCCTGGGCGCTGGGCCATCCTCTGCTCCCTGCTGTGCCATGCTCTCCTAGAAACAGTGAGCTCCTGCCTCAGGTTCCCCATGTCCTTGAGGATGGCCCCCACTCTGAGTCCAGTCCAAGCCACACACCACCTCCTGGGTGTGCAGCAGCCCCCAGGCCAGGGCCCACAGCCCCCAGGAGGGCTCTGGCCATTAAGGACAGGCCTCCCTCCGAGTGGCCCCACATGCTTCTCCTAAGGAGCTGGGCATAAAGAGGCCAACACTGTCATCTCCAGTTCCCTGAGAGGAGGGGGGTTGTGTTTCAAGGAGCCCATGCTGGGGACTCGATACACCCACCAGCCTTTCCTCATTCCTGTCTCTGCTGGAGGACATAGGGTTCCCTGAGGATGCCCCCTGCTCCCTGTGAATCTCCCCTGCTGGGGTGGAGGACAGCACAATGAGTCTCTCAAAGGAGCAGAGTTAGAGCAAGTTACGAATTTCCTTTCGTTTCTCTAAATTAAAATTGGAAGCTGGCTGCCCAGGATGTGAGGGTTCCGGTTTACGTAGGCAGACAGCGGCTCAGTCCCAGTCCAGTGGGCCCACTCCACAGGCAACGGCCACCCACAGCACAGGCACACAGTGTGGAATGAACTGGGGGCTTTGGGTGCTGCCCCTTTGAGCCCCTGCCTCCTGACCTGGCTGAGATCTGGAAGAGGCAGGCGGGACAGGAACCCATGGATTTGGCACACTGCCGGGCACGGTCCTCACCGTCTCGGGCCTGCTTCACACCCTTTTCCATCCAGACGTCATTGCCACGGACACAGGAGACAGAAAGATCCTCGTGTTCTGGGTCCTCCTGGCCGTGAGGACCTGGGAAAGCCAAGGTCTCTGCTCTTACTCTCAGCAACTTGGGGCGGCATTCACCAAAGCTGCCCGCCCCTCGGGACGCAGCAAGGAACCTAGATGGTCCATGGGGGAGGCCCCCCCAAGCAGCACCCCACTTACTGAGGACAAACCCTCGGAGCCCATCCACAGGGGTTCCCAGCCGTGTGCCCATAGGCAAAACTGAACCACTGGACACGTGGTACCACACGGGGTGAACCCTGAGGACTCAATGCTGAGGGAAATAAGCTGGACATAGAAGGACGAAGCCTGCAGGACAACATTGCGAAGAGGCCCCAGTGCAACCAGATGCTTAGAGACCAGAGTGGGATGGGGGCCCCAAGGGGCTGCGGGCGGGCAGTGAGGAGTTAGTGTTGAGTGGGGACAGGGTTCAGTGTGGGAGGAGGAAGGAGTTCTGAGACGGATGGTGGTGATGGCTGCAGAACAGGGTAAGTGTGCTAATGCCACTTCGTTGCACACTGGAAAACTGGTTAAAAGGGTAAATTGTATGTGATGCATATTTTGTAACAATTCAACATCTACAAATTTTTAATTAAAAAAAACAAACCTTGGCCGGGTATGGTGGCTCACGCCTATAATCCTAGCACTTTGGGAAGCTGAGGCGGGAGGATCACTTGAGACCAGGAGTTTGAGACCAGCCTGGGCAACATAGCAGGGCCCCATCTCTACAAAAAATTAGCCAGGTGAGGTGGTATGTGCCTATAGTCCCACGTACTCAGGAGACTGAGGAGAGAGGATCTCGAGGCTGCAGTGAGCTATGACACCACTGCACTCCAGCCTGGGTGACAGAGTAAGACCCTATCTCTAATAAATAAATAAATAAATAAAAATTAAAATCTTGAGCCATTGTTTGAGGCTCCCCAGGGCTAGGTGGAGGGCAGGGGAACAGACCGAGCCAACACTCAGAGGTTTGGAGGAACCTGACAGCAAGGGAGCCACCAGCGGTGTGGCAGAGGCTGTGACGAATGGCAGGGGAGCCTGGCAAGGGGTGGGTGCCAGTCGGTAGAGGGTCTCACGGGTTGCAGGAAATTCAAGCTAAAATGCATGCCCCTCAGTGCCACCCTCACAATCCCCCTCCCACAGAACATCCTGAGAGCAGGTTGGTCACTCGGTAAGCTCTAACTCCCCGTCAGGACACCAGTACCCAGCACTCAAGAAATGCTCACAGCTGAACTGAACTAAGTTTGGGCTCCATGAACCACCCAGGAGGATACAGGTGCCAACGGGCAGAGTTGAGGCAGGCAGAGGAGATGATAAATCCGACACACTTTGGATATGGGTGGACGTCACGTTCATTGATTTGTAGTACCAGATCCAAGGGGCACCCTCCACACTGGACTAAAGTCATTTGCTAACGTAGTTCTTGGGAAAAAACAGAAGTCTTCCTCCTTCTCCTAAGTGATCAACTTCAGCAGAATTTCCTCATTTCTGTTTGGCAGTGCACAAGTGGGCCCACCGTGTGATCATGTCTTCAAACCAGGCACTTGATGGTCTGAAGACACCAGTATGTGCTGCACAGTTCAATTTCACCTTGTCAGTGCCTCATGTCCACGGGCCCACTACAGGCTCTGAGAAGTCCCGCAGTAAACAAACACAGAATTCCCACGATTAAATTGATGATGAAATATTTTGGTTCATGGCCCTAGAAACATCTGAGTTTGGAAAATGCTGAATTCCATGACCTCGTTATGCAGAGGCCAGACACAAGCAGGCAAAAGCAGCTTTTAACAAAATGTGTCAAGTTGGAGGCTTTTGAAGCCGACCTGGAAATCCCCTGCCGTTCTGCCTGAGCTGGGCTCTGTCCACCAGACCACAGGCTGCCCTGGAGCCATTTTCCTACTCCATTTGCTACGCCCCGGGAACAGGTGTGTCCGCCATGACGTCCTTTAACCAGGATGCTGGCAGCTGCGGCTTAGATGCTTCACCCAGAGCCACCTTGCCCAGTCCTTGAAGTCACAGCCTCTCCCTCGGGGGCTGGTTTCCAGGCCAGTGAGTGCTCAGTGGTTTGTCTTCCTCTTCTGAATAGGAGAGGTGTCAGGATGAGTCCCGAATGTCCCCACTGTTGATGACAAATGAGGATGCATCTGCTGGGTTCAGGACAGACCGACCCCAGCGCATTCTAGCCCAGGTCCTGGGTTTCCGTGTTTCAGAAATGGGGCTGACGGGTCCTTGCCAGCTGGGCTCATCCAAGAGGGCGACAGCCCTGGGAGAGGGACCCACTGGCCCCTGGACCCCTCTCTCTCTCACGCACTAACCTCCCAGAGCCTCTGAGGCTGTGGGAAGCAGCTGTGAAATACACTTTTGTAGAAGGAACGGGAAGATGAAGATCAGGAGGCAGATGGCGGAGACGGTGGCACCACTGAGGGAATGTGATTAATGCCAAGGACACCTAGAAATGGTTAAGGCGACCAGTTTATATGACATGTGCTTCACCACAATGTATATACATACATGGATGTGGGTATGCGTGCGTATATATTTGTCTTTTTATAAAACCACCCACACAGGGCAAAGGGACAGCTCCTAGGTGACACCAGGGACCGTGCCACCTTCACTGTGAGAGCCCCAGGCCTGGTGGGGGGCTGGGCACATGGGCAACCAAGAAATACTCGAGGAAGTAAAGAAGTCAGGAAGTAGCCGGGTGCGGTGGCTCACGCCTGTAATCCCAGCACTTTGGGAGGCTGAGGCAGGCAGATCACGAGGTCAGGAGATCGAGACCATCCTGGCTAACACAGTGAAACCTCGTCTCTACTAAAAATACAAAAAATTAGCCGGGCGTGGTGGCAGGTGCCTGTAGTCCCAGCTACTCGGGAGGCTGAGGCAGGAGAATGGCGTGAACTCGGAGGCGGAGCTTGCAGTGAGCCAAGATCACGCCACTGTACCTGGGTGACAGAGCGAGACTCCGTCTCAAAAAAAAAAAAAAAAAAAGAAGTCAGGAAGTACTGGGTTTGAGCTGGGCTCCAGGTCTCTGCGGCTGTGATGTGGGTGAGCTGCTCAGACTTTCTGGAGTCCTGGCCTATAGAATATGAGCGACAGCTGTCACTGCAAAGGTGACCCACATGAGGTGTGGTGACCCTTCTGACACAGAATTTTCCCAAGTGCTTCTGGCTCTGTGCTACACTTGACCTCACAGGACCCCTGAGAGCAAGGTGGGCATATGGGGAATACCCCCAGGCTCAGAGAGCTGAAGTCACTTGTGCAGAGTGACATGGCCGGCAGGGCCACAGCTGGCTCCACTAGTGGCACCCATGCAGGCCTTCCACTCGCTGCGCATCCCGGCTGTGGCTGAAGCCTCTGTGTCCGTCCACTGCACGGTGTCTTCCTTAGAGGGAGGCGGGGCTGGTCCTGCTCTGCTCCTTGCCCTGGGTGGGCAACATGGGCCTGGTGACTGGCATCTGGGGCTGCACTCCTGGGATTGGTGCTCGTGCTTCTGGGAGGATGTTCTGTTCAATAAAAGTAGCTCACCTGAAAACGAAGCCTTTTCCTTTGTGAAGCCCCTTCGGGCTTCATGTCACCGGGACTGGTTGGAGTTTCATCTGATGCAGATGCCAGGTGTTAACATCCCATCCCTCTCCCAGGGAGAGAGGGAGGGAAGAGGAGAGAGAGGGAGGGCAAAGAAAACAGAGGAGAGGGAGGGAGGCAGAGGAAGGGCTTGTGTTTCCGCACATGTCGGGGGCCCTACGGGAAATTCTTTAAATCCCAGTAGTGAAGGGGGTGATTGGAGAATTTCACTGGGTTCCGCCAACCTCCAAGGCTGACTCCTTCTGGGTAAGTTAGGCTTCGAAACTGTCCTAAACACAAGTTAGGAGCCAGTCTCATGGCTGTGAGGAGAACAAGAGTAAATCCAGGTAAAGTCCCTTCACACATAGAGATGCTCACAAATGTGTTCTAACCTGAATTTACACTGTGCTTGGCCAGGCCCACAGCCCTGCCATCCTCCTGCACACCCTTGGGCAGGGGCTTCTGACCCCCTGTGGTGTCCAAGCTTTGAGGAAGGGGAGAGGATCGTCTGTCTGTGAACAAGACCCTGTGTGTCCACCGAGAGCTATCATGCCAGCTGAACCCCGGAAGAAGGGCTGTCTGGAAGTCAGGAGCCCTGAGGAGGCCCCAGGGCCACAAGCTGCCTTTGCCAGGGCCAGCTAAGAGCCTCTTTGAGAGTACACTGCAGACAGACCCTTCTGGAACAACAGCTTCTTCCAGGGGTGGTCTCTCCTCCAGATGCTACAAGGAGGTGCTGCTGGCCTGGCGCCCATCCCGTCTCTGTCTCTTGCAGAAGCCTCTACACCCCAGTAGAAGCTGAGGTCAAGTGGATGTGCTGGGCCGGGAGACAGCCTCATTCCCCTCCAGACCCAGCAGAAGTTCTAGTAACAGATCTGACCAGCAGGAGCCAATGTGCTTCCTCTTCACTGGAGGGGGACGTGGGCCTGCGCATGCCTCTCTGGTCTCCCGTGCAGAAGCATCTGCATGTACAGTTGTTCTCTGGGGTTGTCTGTATTTCTGGGGGGCATATGGCAGAGTGGGAAGCAGTGGAGAGCACTGGATTCCTGCTGTTCTGTTACTACATCTTCGCTGTGCAACTCCTGGCAGCCTCATCAGCCCTCAGGGTCAGAGTCCCTCCTCTGCAAAGTGAAGACAATGGTGTCCACCCACAGATGGCCACAAAAGCAGTTCGGAAGCTCAAACAGGATATGACGCCCTTTCGTTTGCTCGACACACATTTGTGGAGCGCCTGCTCTGTGTCAGGCCACCGTTCCACGCAGAGGGGTGGCCTCACTTTGTGAGCAGAGCTGAAGATCAACCTCCAGCCTATCTGACTTCTGCACTGTCTGACTCCAATGCATGCTGTTGCTTTCTTTTAAAAGCAGCTGATAAAAAAAAAGGTGACAATGAAAAGCAACTGATAATTTTTTTTTTTTCAGACAGAGTCTTGCTCTGTTCCCCAGGCTGGAGTGCAGTGGCACGATCTCGTCTGACTACAACCTCTGCCTCCTGGGTTCAAGCGATTCTCCTGCCTCAGCCTCCTTAGTAACTGATAATTTAATACTACCATGTCTATTTTTTAACACTTAGAAATCGCTCCTCTACAAAAGTGCAGAAACAGCTGAAATTGGAACAATTACACACCAATATCCTAGTGATTGTTAGTATATGTAATTCATCTGTCATTCACACGTAGGACCCTGGGTCTGCAAACAGTGGTGCTAAATAAATGTCTGCTGAGTGGATTAACGGGGAGGTCCACTGAACTCCAAATAACGTAACCCCAGAGAGTGGATGAGTCTATTGATTTCAACAAATGTCTGATTCAGTCCTCTGACTGCAGTTGTGAACAACCAGCCCAGACACTCTATACGGATCCCCGCTCCCAGCCTCAGCAGCTGGTGCATGCAATAAGTCCAATGGCGAACGAATCCTTTCAGCAGGGGCAGGACTGTCAAGGAGTAGGCAGAAGACTTTGGAGGAAGACTTCCATCTTCTCTAGACCTGCCAGCCATTGACCACCAAGCAGGCACCAAAAAAAGCCTGTAACTCTCAAACAACACAGCACAATGACAGGCACTGTGGCACCAGCCAACTGCTCAGGAAGGGGGGTCATGCAACACTCTGCCACCCCACAATCGCAGCTTCCCATGCCTCTGAGGACTACTAAGAACCTCAATAGAGGCATGCAAATGGAGTCCACAGTCTTGAGAAGCACTGTGTATCTGCTAGCTAGTGCCACTGTGATGCTAAAAACAAACTGCCCCAAAACTTGATGCTTAAAACAACCACCATTTATTATCTTTCATGAGTCTACAGGTGGGCCAGGGATGCTTCTAATTGAACTGGGCTTGGCTGATCTAGTCTGGACTCACTCATGTGTCTGTGGGCTGCCGGCAGCTCAGCAGCGTGCTGGCTGGACTAGCGAAGCCACGATGAGAAGACGTGGCTCTCTTCCACATGGTGTCTCATCCTCCAGCAGCCACACCCAGGTTCACCGATGCAGTGTTAGGGTTCTAAGGAAGACAGCAGAACTTCCAACAGTCGCAGCTCAGTACATGCAGAGTACTACTTCTGCCACATTATCCTGGCCAAAGCGAGCTGCTCAGCCAGTCTGGATTCAAGGAGTGGAAAAAAAGGGCTCCAGCTCTGGATGGGAGACGCTGAACAGTCACATGTCAAGAATGTAGACACAAAGACAGGCATGGTGGCTCACACCTGTAATCCCAGCCCTTTGGAAGGCCAAGGTGGGCGGATCACTTGAGGTGAGGAGTTCAAGACCAGCCTTGCCAACATAGTGAAACCCCATCTCTACTAAAATACAAAAAAATTGCTGGGTGTGATGGCACACACCTGTAGTGCCAGCTACTGGGGAGGCTGAGGCATGAGAATTATTTGAACCCCGGGAGGCAGAGGTTGCAGTAAGCAGATGTCGTGCCACTGCACTCCAGCCTTGGCAACACAGCCAGACCCTGTTTCAAAAAAAAACAAAAAAAAAGACTGTGGAGGCAGGCAGGGTGGGGAAGTGAAGCCGTTTCACAATTACCCTACTACACCCCATGGCCCTTCCTGCTAGATGAAGACATTGGGATTTGTTTTTCACTCAATATACCCTTTGTGGCACACAGCCGGGGAACCCAAACCAAGACACCTCTATTATCATGGACCTGAACTTCCAGCTGAAGTTGAAGGCTAGGACTGGCCCATCATCACAAGGGACACAGGATTTCCACTTGAAATGATGTGATGATTACTTTAAAATAGGTGTTTTCTCTTTCAAAAACTATGTGTGGGGAAATATTAACTAAATAGTAGCGCATCCAAGCATCCATCAATGGATGAATGTACAAACAAAATGTGGCCTATCCATGCAAGGGACTATTAGCCTTACAAAGGAAGGAGGTTCTGGGCCGCACTGCCACATGGGTGAACCTTCAGGGTGTGCTGCAGAGTAAATAACAAGCCGATCACCAAAGGCCGAGAACAGGAGGACTCCACTGACCTGATGCCCTGGGAGTAGCCAAAGTCATAGGGATAGGAAGTAGAGTCAGGGGTGCCAGAGGCTGGGGCAGGGGACAGAGCTTCATGGGGACAGAGGCTCGGTCTGGGAAGAGGAAAACGTTCTGGAGATGGACGGTGGGGACGGTGGCGCATCAGTGTGAGTGGACCTAATCTCACTGGAGTGACAATGAAAAGTAGCGAAAACGGTAAATTTTATATGATGTGTATTTTGCCACAAAGAAAAACAAAAAAGCAAAAAACCCCACAGTAGTGCAAAGGAAATACAGCTACAAAATACAAATATGGAAAGACTGTGGTGGCATGCAGGAGACACCTGTGCTCCAGCGTCTGATCAACCTGTGCCCTAGCTCTGTGGATCTCCCGTCAAGTTCAGAGGCTTTGCTAATGGTACACAGCTTGTTCATCAGCATGGCTGATGCAGGAATGGGTTCTTTGTTCGGGGGCGATGTTCCATCCCCGCAGAATACTGCAGACACCTCCCTCCCTGAACGGACCAGACATGAACAGTGAGCTATGAGCCCTGCCACCCATCCCGATGTGAGGGACACAGCTGGGGCCCCACCCAGACCCGACTCCCACCACGAGTGAATGGGGAGGCTTCTTGCTCTCCTGATTCCCAGAGCTGACCAGCAAATCCTGCCCCTGGAACGCTGGCCTGTTTACCTTGGGTGTGCCTTTCTTGAAAGGAGTGTTTCTTGAAAGAAACACTCAAAATGACATCTTTCAGCTTGTGGGACCACTGTCCAGCTGTCCCGCTGCAGGTGCCACTTGACAGCAGCTATCTCTACACGAAGTGGAAGCTGGTCTGATATCAGACTTGCCTAGAACCTACTGGTGAGGTCTGGAGAGGATGGTTGCTAACTCATCCATAACTGCCTTCACCTCCATCATCTCCTAGAAGTTACCTAATAGATGTACCTGCTTTGGGCAGGTCCCTACTCCTCCCAGACACCCCCAGGACGTGCTGGGATTTCTCTGCTGCCATTCTGTTCCCATCTCATAACACGACAATCTGAAAGTCTGTCCAGCTGTCACTTCCTCCATTGTCCCCAGGCTCTGCTCTGTCGAGGACAGCCAGAGGTATGCACTGCAGCCCCTGGATGAGTGCTGCGGCTGCTGTGGCCTCACCTCCCTTGTCACCCTCCTCGGGGCAAGGCCTGACCCTGCCTCGGCTGATAAAGAGCTCACTATTCTCAGGCTCCACGCCATCAGCTGGGACTTGGCTCTCTCCTTCTTTTCTTCAGCCTCGAGCTGAAGCAGATATTTATCTCTCATAATTTTCACTCCATGAGCCTTCGCCCTGCAGTTAGAGGCGTCAGAATCACTTACAGTCTCAATGCCATCACATCAGCCGCCTTCTCACTTCCGAGTCAAGTGCAAATTTGATAAGTGAGTTTCGTGGTCTCCATCTGGATCTGGATCTGGATCTGGAGGGAGGGCCAGGGACTTCCTCTGGGCTGTTGACACACCCTAGCCACCTCCCAAGGCACACAGGCATTGCAGGCACTGTTTCCCACTGCACGTACCCCATCTTCCCACAGACACGCTGTGGGAACCCGGCCTCCGCGGCCTAAGGAGATGCGCTTACTGGTCCTGTCTTCCTGGGGTTCCAGTGGGCTCTTTATCCAGGACCGTGGACCACTGTTCACAATCCCCTCCTGCCTTGTGCCTGCGGTCAAGTCCAAGCTCGTGGGAGTGTAGGTTTGGATGTCAAAATGCCCCCTACAGGTTCTTATGGTTCCCTTGGAGTCAGTAGGTTCGGGGGCATCCCCCGTCTGTTCACCCTTAGAAAGCTGCAAAACTGGGTTTTGAGAACTCCCAGACTGTAGGAAGGGCGAGCTCTGGGCTTGGAAACCTGGGCTCTTTCCAAGTGGTCAGGCCCCCATTGTGTCCCCAAGTCCGCTGGAAATCCAGCATCTGCGTTGGTTCAGGAGGAAGCCGGGTTTTCCCTTTTATCTTCCTTACAGACAGTTCTGGCTACACCACTGCCTCTCAACAAAGAAGGAATCTCTCAGCTGGTACTTGAGGCTCCCCGAGCTCTGGCCTTCCTGGCCTTATCCCCACCTCCCACCTTCCAGCTGACTCCCACCTGTGCCCAGGTCCTGGGAAAACTAGAGTCCCTCCGGTTTCCAGTCGGGCTCACCCTCAAAACCTACACCCAGTCTCCCCTGGTAGAACGTGGAATGGGAACCCCTTCCTTGGCTCTGGTCCTCTCCCTACTCCAAGGCCTGTCCATACCATCCCCTTCTCCAGGAGGCCATTCCTGGCAGCTCCAAACCACTCATGCAGTCCTGCTCCCTCAGCAACCTTTGTGACTCTCAGAATAAGAGTAACCCCCTTCCAGCTCATGTTAAGGTTAAACAAAGTGCTATAAGTACAAATCTTGGGATAGCGCCTGGTGTGGCTGACACTTTCTAAGCACGTCGTACAGACCAGGCTATTTTTATTACATCCACGTTATAGATGAGGAAACTGGAGTACAGAGAGGTTGAGTAACTTGCCTGAGGTTACACAGCTGCACAGAGAGGCTAAGTCACCTGCCAGAGGTCACACAGCTGCACAGACAGGTTAAGTCACCTGCCAGAGGTCACACAGCTGCACAGAGAGATTGAGTAACTTGCCTGAGGTCACATAGCTGCACAGAAGGTTAAGTCACCTGCCAGAGGTCACACAGCTGCTCAGACAGGTTAAGTCACCCGCCAGAGGTCACACAGCTGCACAGAGAGATTGAGTAACTTGCCTGAGGTCACATAGCTGCACAGGCAGGTTAAGTCACTTGCCTGATGTCACAGAATGAGTCAGTGTAGAGCTGGGTTGGACCCAGACACTCTCGCCCCAGTCCATGCTCCTGACCCATTTCCCCTCTTATGAAAGGCTCCACCTCCTGACTCTCACACTGTGGGCAGAGTCTGTCTCTCATCACTGGAATTCCTTGTTGGGTCTCAACTCTACCTCTCAAAGGGTGGGACTTTGATGCACAGTTACAGAAAAGAAGGAAACTTCCTTTGGGTGTATTTCTCACGGCTTCAAATGCTTTCACTGAAGAGAGTTTATTCTATTTCTATCCCTCAGTCATGCTCACTGGCTTATGTTCCCTTACTTCAGTTGCATTAGGAGCCAGTACGGAGCTGTGATGGAGTCTACCAGCCTTGGGTTCGAATCCCAGCTCTTGCTGTGTGATCCTAGGCAAACCACTCCATCTCTCTGGGTCTTGGTCTCCTTTTCTGAAAAACGAGGTGGGGGAGCCTGGGTCAAGGGGAGCGTAAGGTGAAATGGATGGGCACGAGCACCGGAGCAGACTCTGAGGAAGCACAGAGGAGGAGGGCGCCAACACAGCAGCTGCTGCAGCCGTCATCCTCTTGGGGCAGGACTGCTTCCAGGAACTCGGCCATGTGAAGACCCCCACGGGTTTTCATGGCAACTTTGCCACTAACCATGCAGATGCCCAAGGGCTGGCGGTTAGCCTCCCTGAGCTCAGTTTCCCCACCTGTGAGGTGAGCGCCCATCAGCTCCACTGCTGCCTGTGCAGCTGAGGTTCTAAGATTTTGCCTTTGATGTGGAGCTGTCTCATTTTTGTGGCTGCCATGGCGACTGTTTCACAGCACAGCACCATGTTGCCGTGAGCAGGACACAGGTATGACATCTCCTTCTTAGCCTTTCTAGGGCTTGTCACAGGCTTTCAGGGGACACAGCAAACAGTAAAAGCTCTGCAGACTCAAAGAAGGCCAACTGGGTTTGAACCAGCCATGCAAGGGAAGCTCCAGGAGCGGTGGGAACCAAGAGAGTGAGATAGCTGAGGCTCGGTGGCACACACAGGAAGCACCGACCTTGTGTGGGATGAGAGAGGCTAGGACAAATGCAGGGACCTGGTACGACAGCCACGGGAACAGCAGTGTCATGGTGATGTCTAATGGACAATTGTCAGTGAGTGCTATTAGCCCCACTTTCTTTCTTTTTTTTTTTTTTGAGATGGAGTCTCAGTCTGCCACCCAGGCTGGAGTGCAGTGGCTCGATCTCGGCTCACTTCAACCTCCCCCCAACACCACCCTCCACCCCCGGGTTCAAATGATTCTCCTGCCTCAGCCTCCAAGTAGCTGGGATTACAGGCGCCTGCCACCTTACCCGGCTAATTTTTTTTATTTTTATATTTTTAGTAGAGACAGGGTTTCGCCATGTTGGCCAGGCTGATTTCAAACTCCTGACCTCAGGTGATCCACCCGCCTCGGCCTCCCAAAGTGCCGGGATTACAGGCATGAGCCACTGTGCCTGGCCAGCCCCACTTTCAAGGGACGTCTAGAACCCAGCCCTTCCCCCAACCTCTGCTGCCACCCCTCTGGTCCTGCCACTGTCATCACTTGCCTGGATCATTGCAGTGGCCTCTCTGGGCTCCCTCCCTGCACCCACATGCCTGAGTCCCTGCCCCACACAGCATCCAGGACTCCAGGTCCCCATCACTCCTCCTCTGTCCAGAAGAGGCTCCCTGCCGGGGGGAAAGGCAGAATCCTCCAGGGCCCTGTGTGAACTACCACTCCCTTGACCTCTCAGTCCTCACCTCTTCTTACCCTCCCCCGGCTCCCCCTCAGCCACACTAGCCTCCTTGCCATTCCCCCAACAAGCCAGGCACCTGCAGGCCTCCGGGCCTTTGCACTGTCTGAGCCCTGGGCTGGGCTGGCTCTTCCCAGATGTGTACACAGCTCACTCACCCACTTCCTTTAGGCCTCTGCTTCCACTCCATCTAACACACCAACACCACCCACCCACCCCAGCTTGATCTTTCTCCTAAGCACATTTCCAATCGAACACACTACATAAAACCTCTATTTACCACTATTATTGTCTGGTTTTCCTCACTGAAATTGGAACCCTGAAGACAGGAATTTCCTTGTTTTGTGCACTGTGGTAACTGCTCAGCAACTGGAACAGTTCTGGCTCATGGAGTAGAAGCTCAATAAATATTTATTGAATAAATGAATGAACAGTGTTTGCTGAAAGAACCTTCACACCCGGGAATATTTTATTTTATTTATTTATTTTTTTGAGACGGAGTCTTGCTCTGTCACCCAGGCTGGAGTGCAGTGGCCGGATCTCAGCTCACTGCAAGCTCCGCCTCCCGGGTTTACGCCATTCTCCTGCCTCAGCCTCCTGAGTAGCTGGGACTACAGGTGCCCGCCACCTTGCCCGGCTAGTTTTTTGTATTTTTTAGTAGAGACAGGGTTTCACCGGGTTAGCCAGGATGGTCTCGATCTCCTGACCTTGTGATCCACCCGTCTCGGCCTCCCAAAGTGCTGGGATTACAGGCTTGAGCCACCGCGCCCGGCCACACCCGGAATTTTTTTTTTTTTTTTTTTTTTTTGAGACAGAGTCTTGCTCTGCCGCCCAGGCTGGAGTGCAGTGGCCGGATCTCTGCTCACTGCAAGCTCCGCCTCCCGGGTTCACGCCATTCTCCTGCCTCAGCCTCCCGAGTAGCTGGGACTACAGGTGCCCGCCACCTCGCCCGGCTAGTTTTTTTGTATTTTTTAGTAGAGACGGGGTTTCACTGTGTTAGCCAGGATGGTCTCGATCTCCTGACCTCGTGATCCGCCTGTCTCGGCCTCCCAAAGTGCTGGGATTACAGGCTTGAGCCACCGCGCCCGGCCCCACACCCGGGAATATTTTAAGTGTTGCTGTAATTCCCGACCAGCAAGATGCAGAGGAAAACCTTGAGAAGAGGACCCAGAAGGAAACCACAGTGTTTACACATTGGCATCCGAAAGACTGAAATATGGCAGCTCAGAGCTGGAGCCTGGCCAAGGAGGACAAAGGTCCTGACAAGGATTGCACCGTGCAGAGGTCACTGCCCGCTATATGGGGTATGAGACTCTGTTCCATTCAACAATATTCTGACGAGACAGTCAATGTGCAAAAGAAGACTCCTGACAGGAGGGACCGAGCCAAGGCATTCCTAGCCAGCTAGGGATTGAGTGACAAGCACAGACCCATGCCAGAATTAGAGGCCAGGTAGGAGGTTCCACAAAGGTACCTCCTGGGTACTGAGTGCTCAGACTACAAAGCCAAAGAAATGAGTTTCTGACCTCATGTAGCTCAAAGCTTAATAAGTACAACAGCAGCAGCAGCAGAGCAAACCCAGAGCCCAGTGCTCAGCATGCACCACATACTATTTTTCCCCAATTTTTTATTGTGGTAAACTACACACAACACAAAATTATCATCTTACTCATTTTCAAGTGTACCGTTCAGTGGATTAACTACATTCATAGTTCTGTGCAGCCATCACCACCATCCATCTCCAGGACTTTTTCATCCTCCCAAATTGAAACTCTGTCCCCTTTAAACACGAACTCGCCAATCCCCCTCCCCTTAGTCCCTGGTGTCCATCCTTCTACTTTCTGTCTCTACAAATGTGACTACTCCAGGACCCTCCTTATAAGGAGATTGTATGGATCTGCCCTTTTGTGAGCAGTTCATGTCATCTGGCACCTGCCCTCGAGATTCATCCACATTGCAGCATGTGTCAGAATGTTCTTCGTTTTTAAGGCTGAACCATATTCCATTGTGTGCACAGACCACAGTTTGTGAATCTGTTTATCTGTGGCTGGACCCTGGGGTTGCTCTCATCTTTTGGCTGCTGTGAACAATGCTGCTAGGAATATGGGTGTGCGAGTATCTCTTCCACGCCCTGCTTTCAATTATTTTGGGCATATGCCCACACATGGGATTGCAGGATCCAATGGTGAGTCTATGTTTAATTATTTGAGGAACCACCACACCGTTTCCACAGTGGCTGCACCATCTACATTCCCACCAGCAGGGCACAAGGGTTCTAATTTCTCCACATCTTCGCCAACAGACTTCTTATTATCTACTTTTTTTTTTTTTTTTTTTTGGAGACGGAGTCTCGCTCTGTCACCCAGGCTGGAGTGCAGTGGCGCGATCTCAGCTCACTGCAAGCTCTGCCTCCCGGGTTCACGCCATTCTCCTGCCTCAGTCTCCCAAGTAGCTGGGACCACAGGCACCTACCACCACGCCTGGCCAATTTTTTATATTTTTAGTAGAGACGGGTTTTCACCGTGTTAGCCAGTATGGTCTCGATCTCCTGACCTCATGATCCACCCGCCTCAACCTCCCAAAGTGCTGGGATTACAGGTGTGAGCCACCGCGCCCGGCCTATTATCCCCGTTTTACAGATTTAACATTTCACTGAGGCAGAGAGAGGCTCAGTAACTTGCCATGGGGTACAGAGGCTAATACCATGGGTGGCAGAACCAGGATCTGAACTTGGAATGTCAGACTCCAGAATGCAAGAGTGTCCAGAGAAGGGGTGTGGCACCCCCTGGTCAGCAGATTCCTCCCCGGAAGTAATCACCCCCAACGAGGCAGCTCAGCCAAGATGGTGGCTCTTGAGTGGTGTGGTGACACTGGACAGGGGTTCAGAAGAGCTCACACTAAGGCTGAAAGAAGCTTCGGTAATACTCTGCTTTAACGCATTTCCCTGCTGCCATAGAGAAAACTACACTCACCTCCATTTTACTAAAAATGCCATGCATCAAAATATTAGATAAGGGGCACTCAGCATTTGATTTCTAAAAGGCAAAATGTGAGTGCACACAAGGGCGCTAAGCATAATGATTCTCTTAAGCAACTCTATTTTTGAAGTATCAACAGCCTCATTTTCTGGGGAGATTACTGCATGTAGGAGGAGCTCCGCTGTGCGACAAAAGCTAAATTAGGGAGTACAAAAGGCCAAGGTTTTATCTGACAAAGAGGTAACCCAGCACACATGCTCTTCCAAGTGTCTCAGTGGTTACGTCAAATGGCTCTGATACCCGGGGCCCCCAGAAGCACAACCCCATTAAGATAGGGAGAAGAACATGGGCCACTGATGGAAGCTGTGCTTCCACCGCTGGGAATAGCTGCACACGCTGGGGCCCCAGCTTCTGACCAACAGGTGATACGCCGCTCAGGCAGCAGCCCCTCCCCATAACTACAAGCCCTGCCTCCACTGCCGCATCTGAGGACAGAGGGTACTTCAGGCCAGCAGTCAGCTATCATGTTGACCTAGAGGTCCTGCCTGGCATCACAGCACTGCCGTCTGACCTCACTTTGGCTTTACCCCTGTTTTCTGATCCAGATGAGATGCTCCACCCACACAGGCGTGCAGCCTGGCCTTGGTTTGATTGCAGACTCAGCAAACGTGAACCGAGCCTGTTCCCCACGGCTAGGCCACACCCTGGGGAGGCACTGGGGTCCTGAGGCCTCACAGGCCAGGAGGTGCCCAGGCTGGACACGGAGGCCTGATGGCAGTGCCACAAGGGAGCCATGAGCACACCCGGCCCATCAGGTCCCATGTCTGGCCCTCTTCCCTGCTCCACTTACCTCCAACTGGAGACCAGGAAGGCCAAGATGTGCCCAAAACAGTTCTGAGCAGAGGTCGGTCCAAACCCCCCTGCACAAAAGTGTTAGTGAGGGATAAGCTGCAAACAGCAAAAGGGCAGTAGGCAAGGTTTCATCACAGCCAGCACCGGCTACACGAAAGCCAGCTCAAGCCCCCTTCAGTGAAGGGCTCTGGCATTCGAGTAAAGCCCAAACTGAAAGCAAACACTTTCAACAACACAGCTCTCTGGCGCTTCCTACTCGTTTTCCTCCCTTCTCCTCCATGGACTCAAGTCCAGGTTCTACCACTCTACTGCCCAGCGAGCAGCAGGTGGCAAAGCCCTGCACCGGAGGGCTCTCCACAGCTCAGCTTGGAATCCTGGACGGCCCTGCCTGTCCCCACGTTAGAGATGAGGAAACCAAGGCGTAGGGCTGTCCAGCTTTCCCAGGCCGCAGAGTTAGCCACCTGTGACCCAGGGCCTCCATGGGGCCTCCGTGCATCCACACAGCCTTCCTGTTTCCCCAGGATCTTGACAAAACTCCACATCCAACAAGCCACATCCACATGTCTCCTCCTTTGACCCAACCTCCCTTGACAATCAGAGTGGACGCACTGGCAGGAACATCTGCAAGACCAACCTCCACATCAGGCAGCTCTAGAAGCTGCTTTTGTGTTAATCCAAGACTAATTTTCTGCTACCCAAGAAGGAACCAAGAACAGGTTCTTTTCTTTCCAAACCAGCTGGGCTTTAACAGAGAACATGCGTGGCTGGCCGCTCCCCAGCACCCCAGCCCAAGGGAGGGGAGTCACTGCCTCTCTCCCCTGAAAGAGGCAGACCGGACACTGGGCTTCGGTGCTGCAGCCAGGGGTTCCCTAGGACGGCTCTGCCTTGTGAGACGGAGGTCCATCCCCCGATCCTGAGGACACCTGAAGGGCCCTCTCCAACCTGGAACAACAGGTGCATCGCTGTGGATGGGACTGGGGCTCCCACACACAGGGCCTATACTTGTATTGGAAGAGTAGAATATGTGCCCAAATTCAAATGGCTGCATCAACCCAGTCTCAGTCTGTGATTAACTCAAGGCCAAACACTTCAACTAACACAGGAGAAAGTCTTGTATAATACAAAGGGGCAGATGGCAAGAGGATCCAACAGTGAGAAGAGGACCCTTCTTGGTGATGGAAAAGGCCTTACAGTGTTTTGTTTTGTTTTGTTTGTTTTTAGAGACAGGGTCTTGCTCTGTCATCCAGGACGGAGAGCAGTGGTGAGATCGTGGCTCACTGCAGCCTTGATTTCCTGGGCTCAAGCGATCCTCCCACCTCAGCCTCCTGAGTAGCTGGGAGTACGGGCAGGAGCCACTGTAATCTGTACTCAGCCAGCCTTACAGTGTTTCAATGATTGATTTGCTCCCCAAAATGGGATGCCTGGTTTTCCAACTAGCTTCAAACTCTTAAACCAGGGGTTCCAACTCAGAGGCAGTTTAACCGCAGGCAGCAGTGGGTGATGTCTGGAGACATTTTGTGTTGTCACAACTGGGGAACTGGGGAGGGGGCGTTACTGGATCTGATGGTCTTTGGATCCTACAATGCCAAGGCTGAGAAACTCTCAAACGGGTGGACCCTTGGTAAAAGGTGCCTTAGGAAAAAAAATTAATAAGGGACTATTGAAGATAATAAATAATGTATGTGGTATCACATGTACAGAGTTTCTGTCTGGGACGCTGAGTCTAGAGACAGACAGTGGTGACAGTGACAGCTGCACACTGAGTGTCAGGTGCACTGTCCACGACATGTTCCCACATTCTGTTGTACGTGGCGATCCACGGTACTGAATGCACACTTCAAATGGCTAAAATGGTAAATAAACAGTTTGTGTTATTTATCTTTTAACCATAAAAAAGTCTATGACACATCAGATATAAGATATCATATATAATTATATGTACTATGTAATTTTAATTATTTCACAAAGTTGCCTGTTCAGCAAGTACTAACTGCGGTTATAACCCATGGCATTAGCCCCATCCTTATCCCTCACCTGACAGATGAGCAAAATGAATGGAGGGCAGCCCAGTGACTTGCCCAGGGGGCTTGGGGTTCCTAAGAGCCATGCCCTCCTGAGCTGACCTCACCAACCCCAAAGCAGCCTTTGGGATATCTCACTCAACGAAGGTCACTGAGCAAGCGCTGGGGATGCGAAGGGACCAGGCGGACAGAAACCCTGCCCTACGGGACCCCAGGCCATGGTGGAAAGACGGAAAGTGGATCACAGACAAAAACCAAAAGGACAAGCTGGAGAACCCATCAGGTGGCAAACGCCATGGAGAGACGCAAAGCACAAGAAGGGGAGAGGGACCCGGGACGAGAGCAGAGGGAAAGCCCCACCCACCCTGGGGAGAGAGTGCAGCACCAGCAGCCAGCAGCCCCTATCTTCCCCTGGTCCCCAACCCAAAAACAGGCCTGGAGCTCTGCCCCAGATCCCAGCCAACCCGCTGTGTGTTCACAGGCAAGCTCCTTAACCTCTCTGTGCCCGGTTTTCCCTTTTGTAAAAAAGAAAAGATAAAACCTACCTCTGGTGCTGCCATAAGGATTAAAGGAAGCAGCGAGTGTAAACTGCTCACCACCCTGCCAGGCACGCAGTGAGGGCAGGGAGGGCAGCACTTAAGTCCAATCAAGACAACAAGGGAGTCAGGATGGCACAGAGGCACACCCCACAGCTCAGGGGCCTCAGGACAAACGTTTCTAAGTGGCTATTCTCAAGGGCATGATTTCACATGTAAGCTGCCCCTGAGAAGCTTCCCCAGTGCATGCATATGAGACAGACAGACATTCTCCAAAAGACATAACATTCTGGCTTGGCAGGACGTTCCCAAGGACACCCAGTTTCCTGGCCCACAATGAGCCCCACGCTGCGGGTCCCACATCTGGTGACCTCACTAGGCTCCCTCCCCCTAGCTGAGTCGAAAACATCAGCATCATCCCCCAACCAGACTAACCCTGGCTGGTGCTCCCTGCACTGCCCCAGCGCTTCCTGCCCCCACCTGGTGCAGTCCAGGAAGCCTCAGGGAGACTCAGGACATCTTCATTTGAGCTCACTTGAGACCGCCCGGTTTGGGTGGGGCTCCGCACCCTGCAGCTGGTCTGAGAAATGGGGTGGGGCACTAGAGTCTGTGAAATCCTCTGAACCCAGAGCCCCTTAAAGGGGTCCAAAATCTAGAAGCCCAGGAATTAAAAATGGCACAGCCACTTTGGAAGATAGTTTGGCAGCTTCTTACACAACTAAATACGCCCCTGCCACACGGCCCAGCAATCACGCTCCTTACTGTTTACTTAAGGGAGCTGAAAATGTATGTCCACACAAAAACCTACACATGGGTGTTTATAGCAGCTTCATTCATGACTGTCAAAACTTCGACACAACCAAGATGTCCCTCAGCAGGTGAATGGATAATCTGTGCTACATCCAGACAATGGAATATTATTCAGTGCTAACAAGAAATGCACTATCAACCATTAAAAGCCATGGAGGAAGCTTCAATGCATATGACTAAGTGAAAGAAGGTGACCTGGAGGGAGAAAGGGATGGACAGGCAGAGCACAGAGGATTTTCTGGGGGGGCAGTAACACTGCTCTGTGTGATGCCACAATGGCAGAACAAGCACATGGTGAACTATGAACTATGGGTAGTAATGATGTGTCAAAGTGGGTTCATCCATTGCAGCAGATGCGCCACACTAATGCAAGATAATAACGGAGGGAACAGGGACAGCGGGAGCATGGGAACTCGCTGTACTTACTGCTCAATTTTTCTGTAAACCTAAAGTGCTCTAAAAAATAAAGACTATTAAACAAACAGTGACAAAAACAACAACAAAAAAAAACTTTTTAAAAAATCTAGAACTCAGAGCCAGGTGTGATGGCTCACACTTGTAATCCTACCACTTTGGAAGGCCGAGATGGGAGGATCACTTGAGCCTAGGACCAGCCTGGGCAACATAGTGAGATCCCATCTCTGCAAAAATTGTTTTTAAAAATTAGCCGGACATGGTGGTATGTGCCTGTAGTCCCAGCCACTCAGGAGGCTGAGGTGGGAGGATCACCTGAGCCCAGGAAGTCGAGGCTGCAGTGAGCTATGATTGTGCCACTGCACTCCAGCCTGGGCAACAGAGTGAGATCCTGAAAATAAAGATTAATTAAATAAATAAGTAACAATAAAAATAAATTTAGAACCCAAAGAAGATAATGGAATGCAGCCAGTGAGGAGCACAACCAGTCGGGAAAAAGCAACATCTCACACTGCAAATCGCACCCACTTGCCCCGCTCCCCACTGCACAGGGGCTGGCACCGGCACCCTCCAGGAACCTAGGAAGCCCCAGGATTCCACAGCGTCACCAACTCCACTTGGGAGTCTGGCAGGTGTTGCCTCAAAATGGCCCCCAAGTCTGGGCTATGCCACCTCTACCCCCTTCCCTGGCCTAAGACCCACCATTTTTCCCCTGGGCCTCAGCACAGCCCCTACCTTCTTTCCCTATAGTCTATCTCACACCATGGCCAGAGAGGTCTCTCAACATGATAAACTGGACCCTGTCATCAAGCTCAAATCTTCCCAATGCTTCCCCATAGCAGCCAGAAAAAAATCCCAACTGCCCGCACGGCCCATGTGGGCCACACTGCTCCACCTCCACCACCCTCCGCCATGCAGGCCCTGCGACAGGACAGTTTCCACCGGAACAGGACCTGGACAAGAGGAGGTGCTCTGTAAATAGCAAATGCAACATTGATGGATGTTCTAACGAATGAACAAACCCACGATGCACTGCACAAACGTTATCATCTGTATTCTCTAAGTGCAGAGACCAAGGCACAGCCCAAGGTCACCAAGCCTGTGAGCAGCGTCAGGGTAATTGACTGTTGGCCTGCACTAAGCCCAGTACCACATTCTCCCCTGCTCCCCGTCAAAACAGTGGTGGTGAGATGGCACTGCCATCGCAGGCCACGTCCTCATTTCCAGAGGCCCAGCCTCCGAATCAGGGAAATACAGCTGACTCTCCAAGGCCTTCGAGGTGGGCTGATGAATGGAGTGTTTAAGCCATAACTGTTTTCACTAAGTGTTCATTAACTTGATGATTGCAGAAGACCCACTAGGCTGTTCTGCTGCCACTTAAAACCGGCAGCTCCACAACCATCTCCTCGGGTCCACGGGGTCTCCCACCCACCTCCTGTCTTCTGGCCCTCCTGTGGGAGTCTCCAATGCTTACCTCCACCTGCTTCCACCTCTGGTCATCCATAGATGCCACAAGGGGATGCAAGCCATGCAGCCAATGACACCCAAGAAAAGGTCAACGGGGCTTGCTTATTGTGGCGCTCAGCGGGAGACGTTTCTACCATATACAGTTATTAATGACTTTATTTATATACCAATATTTAGTTCTCCTTGCAATTAAGCAGATCTGCTTTCAAAATATGACTAATTAGAAGAGTCGTGCTGGCAGGGAGATTCTGCAAGGAATCACATCATTCTAGCAAAAGTTGTGCCTGCCAGAGGCAAAACCAGGTGCTGGATCTCAGGAAGCAGCCTTGGCTCACCATGCCTGGAGGACATGCCTTGTGGGGCTGGAGGAGGAGGGGAAGGAGGGAGGAGGGAGAGAAAAGAGAGTGGGGGAGACAGAAAAGAGTGGTGAAAGCGGGGAGGAGGAAGGGAAGACGGGGGAGGGAAGAAAAGTTGCAACCCTCAAGCCCAGAGGCTTAATTTGTATGATGCTAGTTAACGATGTTCTCTGGCCTGACATTTGCTGCTGCTTGGAAGCCAACCAGAAAGATACGGGCTGCCTAATTCCCAGGTTGACATTTCGAAGGGAGCCAGATAAGGGGTACCTATGCAGTGATGCAGAAACGCAGATCAATACACGACGGGCTGATGTGCAACACTCCCATTAATCCCTGAATGGCTTCTGTCCTCACGATACTCTCACTTATTTCTGTCCAGTAGGGGCATGATTTTCTCATCTTTCACTGAGTGACAATTTTTGGTCAAAACAGGTGCGTCTGGCAACGGCAGCCAAAGCCCACGTTCCCAAGAGGATCTGTGAAAGGCCTGGCATTCCAGGCTGCCTGAGAAGCAGCGCCCCTCACCAGTGCCTGAGTCTATGCTCAAGGCCTGACCTGGCACTGCCTCTTCTGAAGACTCCAGCTCTGTGCCAGGCACTATGCAGGGACTGAGGACACAGAGACCCCAGTGGCCCAGAAGCTGACTTTGGTGCTGGCCCCACGATCCTCCTGGCAGGGTGCACGGGGCTTGGAAGGAGAAAGTCACATTGCTCTGGGGCCTGGGAGACAGGCCCAGCCAAGGAGGCTGAAAGCTTTCAAGGTTTGAAGGAAGAGGAGGGTGGAAGGGGTCCTCTGAGATGAGCAAGGCACATGGTGCATGTAAGGAGTCCCCAGTACTGGGCGGTGCAGAGGCCACCCAGCCCCCAGAGCAGAGACTGGTGGAAAGGAAGGGTTGAGAGGTATGGGGACTGGGGACGGCCAAGGTTTTCCCTGACCGATGGCCTCAAGCTGCACCCATCACTCTCTCCCTGCCTCCCTGCCCTATTTGATCTCCCTGTCTGGCATCCACTCTACCCAATGGTCCAATCCACACTAAGCTGCCCTGCCCATCTCTTTGTGGCCAGGTCTACCACCAGCGTGGAGGCTGGACAGGGCCCAGGCCACAGCACAGAGCCAGCAGTCAGAACCCCCCCGTATGGGCTGCGTGTGTAAGGCAGTGAGGAACGAAGATTTCAAACCTATCTGCGGTCCGTGGGAGGCCTAGTCTCAAAGGCCCCCGGGGCTCGGCAGGACCCTGAGGGAAGGAAGCTGGGGTCCTCCCACAGAGGGGTCCTCCAGAGGTGGGCAGGGCTTGCTTTGTTTCCAAGGCAAGCTGGAAGTCTCAGGTTTCATGTAAAATCATTGGATTTGTAAATACTGGCAACTAATTCAAGTTGGTAAAATAGATGATCTGTCAGCTGGGTATGGCCCAAGGAACCCAGTTTGCCAACTCAGAGGGAAAGGAGAGCAAGGGACAGATTTTTCAGAGAAGAAGCCATGGCACTTGATTTGTATATAGAAGATCAGCCTGACTAGCTATAGCGGACACTGGGGAGGCCACCCAGGCGCCCTCCAGGACCCGTTCCCTGTCCCCGCCTGCCAGGAGTGCTGGCTGCTGAGGGCTCCCAGCTGAGTACCACTTGGGGACTGCCCTTGGCTAAGGTCACGCCTCCCTCCCCCAGGGGCCACACACAATGTCCAGTCGATGTGGAAGGAAAAAGGGCAGTGCCCTGGCCTTGATTAGGGACATCCCCTCAGAGCCTTCCCAGCTCCAGAGCTCTGGTGGCATTGGCTATAGGAGGCCTCTGCAGAGACCATGCCATGCCCCCCAATGTCCCCTCTACCCACCCAGCCCCTCGCATGAGTGTTGTGCCCGAGAGCTCCCAGTGAATCCCCTTTCACACAAATCCCATCTTAGAGCCTGTTCCCAGGGAACTCAACTCAAGACAGCGAGCAAAGCCCCAAATCTCCAGAATCATGTCCTCTGCCGTCTGCCCGATCTCCCATCTCCCCCATCCCCCACCTCTGTCATCACATGTGCTGCGAGGAGATGGTGATCATGCATCTGTCCCCTGAGCTCCAGGGGCAGAGCCAGGGATGCATGGTCCCCAAGAGCTTACAAAGTTGAAGCCTCACCCCAAAATTCCCAATAAATCTCCCCTTGACAACATACCCGTGAAATTCACCCATGTAATTCACACAGTTCAGTTCCTTCCATAATTTATGGCACTCAATGCTACAAGCCTTGTTAGGCATGACCCTGGGTGGCTGTGTCCCTAGCAGGTGAGTCAGAAGCCAGTGTAAAAATGCCGTGCTCTGGGATTTTATGGATTTGTAAAATATCTGCCCAGTTTTTTCTTAGGCAACTTTCATAAATCAGTACACTTGACATCTTGGGAAAATCGGCAGCTCCTATAAAAGCGTGAAGCCATTTTTGCACTCACTGCTGTAAACTCAGGCAACAGGAATAAGCACCTTTTCCTGTGGCTGTAAAGCCAGGCCTGGAGCAGGCCAGCTCCCTGGTGTGCTGGACACTCAAGAGTCACGAGCTACGGGACCTGAGCCACACTTCCTCAGGTGACCGGGGTCAGTCCTGAGAGGACAACACAAGCCATAACAACTGACCACATACTATGCACTGGGCTCTGTGCACTCAACACTTTCATGTCTTCATCCTCAGCAGGATGAAGACCTTTCCTCAAAAATAAATAAATAAATACATAATGAAAATTGTTTTCAAAAAAGGAGGTGAGGGAGCAAACCCGTCCCTCTTGGGGTAAGGGCCCGGCACACTGGTGGGGCCTGTGGCTATCCTGAAACCATTCCTGTCTTTATCCCCCATTCCACTGCCCCAGTTTCCTGGTCTGTAAAATGCAGATAGCAACACCTGCCTTGGGGGTTATGCGGGGATGGAGTTCATAGAGCTAGAAGGACCTGCCACATCACCCCAGCACCCAGCAACCCCATTTCCAGGTATGTTCCCCCAAAAGAACTGAAAGCAGAGTCTTGAAGAAGTATTGGCACACCCAATGCACATGGCTTCATTCACAATGGCCAAAAGGCGGAAACACCCAGCTGTGCAGCAACAGATGACCGGATAAACAAATGTGGTCTGTCCACACAATGGAAGGCTACTCGGCCTTAAAAAGGAAGGAAATTCTGATCCATGATGGAACATGGGTGAACTCTGAGGACATTGTGCTGAGTGAATAAGCCACTCACAAAAGGCCAAATAACGCAGGATTCTCCTTGTGTGGAGTCCCTAGAGCAGTACAGTTCATAGACACAGAAAGGGGCTGGGGGAGGGGAGTGGGAGTAAATGTTTAATGGGGGCAGAGTTTCGGTGTGGGAGGATGAAGAGTTCTGGAGCTGGGTGGTGAACAAGGTTGCACAACAATGTGAATGTTCCCAGCACTTTGGGAGGCCAAGGTGGACAGATCACTTGAGGCCAGGAATTTTTTTTTTTTTTTTTTTTTTTTTTTGAGACGGAGTCTCGCTCTGTTGCCCAGGCTGGAGTGCAGTGGTGCGACCTCGGCTCACTGCAAGCTCCGCCTCCCGGGTTCACGCCATTCTCCTGCCTCAGCCTCCCGAGTAGCTGGGACTACAGGTGCCTGCCACCGCGCCTGGCTAATTTTTTGTATTTTTAGTAGAGACGGGGTTTCACCATGGTCTCGATCTCCTGACCTTGTGATCCGCCCGTCTCGGCCTCCCAAAGTGCTGGGATTACAGGCGTGAGCCACCGCGCCCGGCCAAGGCCAGGAATTTAAGACCAGCCTGGTCAACACGGCAAAACCTTGTCTCTACTAAAAAATACAGAAATTGGCTGGGTGCAGTGGTTCATGCATGTAGTCCCAGCTACTCAGGAACTTGAGGCGTAAGAATCTCTTGAGCCTGGGAGGCAGAGGTTGCAGTGAGCCAAGATCGTGACACTGCAGTCCAGCCGAGGCGATGGATCGAGACCTTGTCTAAAACAAAACAAAACAAAACAAAAAACCAACGTGAATGTACTTAATGCCACTAAACTACACACATAAAAATGGCAAAAAGGTGAATTTTATGTTTTGTGTATTTATCACTATTTTTAAAAATAAACAACCCTCCTTTGGGGGAAAAAAGTACCAGACATTTTTTTTGTTTTGTTTTGTTTTTTTTAAGACAGAGTCTTGCTCTGTCGCCCAGGCTGAAGTGCAATGGTGCAATCTCCGCTCACTGCAACCTCTGCCTCCTGGGTTCAAGCGATTCTCTTGCCTCATCCTCCCAAGTAGCTGGGATTGCAGGCAAGTGCCACCACGCCCGACTAATTTTTTTGTATTTTTAGTAGAGATGGGATTTCACCATGTTGGCCAGGCTGGTCTTGAACTCCTGACCTTGTGATCGGCCCACCTTGGCCTCCCAAAGTGCTGGGATTACAGGCGTTAGCCACCGTGCCCAGCCCCACTTTTTTTTTTAAGTAGGTACTCACCCAGTGCCCTGTCCCTTCCAGCCTCCCCCTTGCCCTAAGGCTGGCGTGGAGCCTGGAGCGCAGGGCTGGGCACACACTTGCTGGTGACCTCGGCCAAGCTCTCAGCCCCTCTGAGCCGCAGTTCCCTGAGCTGAAGTCGTGGAAAAGAAAGTCTCCTGGCCCAGTCAGTCTCTGGATTTGCATCCTTGTCCCTACGCCTGTCTGCCTGGGAGTCCAACGTGCACAAGCCAGCACCACACAGGCTTTGCACAGAATCATCAAGATCAAAAGATTTGCTGGAGTGGATATAAATAGCCCTAAAGCTCCTGGCCTAGGTTTTGAGCCGGGTGGCGCCGGCCAGGCCATTGACCCTAGCCAGCCTGGCTGGAAAGTCCTCTTCCCTGGAGTGGCTGCTCTGCCAAGTGCAGCCTCCTGTGTTCTCCCAGCCTCCAGTTCAGGCTTTGTGTCTCCCTCCTGCCACACTGTCTGTCACAACTTCTCTCCAAACTCAAACTGGTTTTCCAGTCCAGGCAGATTCACCAGGCCCTGCCCTGCCCATGGAAAGCATCTGGCTGCCGTGATACCCACGGGAGGCCAAGGACTCTAAGGAGACCAGGGGCAGTGCGGCACACATGGTAAAAACATGCCCCCCTGCCTGCTCTCCTGGGTCTCAGTCTTGTGTTCGCCTGGGTTCCTATACTAATTCTCATCTGTCTCAAAGTCAACCTGCATGGGATATCATCTTCAAAATGTAGCATTTTCTGACAGGTGCCCGGCACCCCCACCTCCCCTCACCAAACCTCCTTCCCTCCCTCCCTCCAGCTCCCTCTCACCACGTGGCACCCCTGGGGAACTGGCTTAGCATCTCCAGGCTCTAGCATCACTCTGCAGGAAGGCTGGCACTGAGGGTGGGCCTTGCAGGCTTGCGAAGCAAATGAATGGGTGAATGAATCAATCACTAATTCAACAAGCAGGAGGAGGAAGGAGGAGAGGGCAGGAGGGTCTTCTGACAAACACATACAGTCTCTGCCTCTCTCGGGGGACTGTCACCCAGTCTACTTCCCTCTCACTCTGTCTCTCTGGTTCTCTCTCCCCTCTTCTCTCTCTCTCTCTTTCTGTTTGTCTATCCCTACCTCTGTCCCTCTCTCTGTGTGTCTCTCTCTCTATCACTGTGTCTCTCCTTCTCTGTTTGTGTCTCTCTGTGTCTCCGTCTGTCTCTCTGTATCTCTGTCTGTCTCTGTGTCTCTCTTTCTCTCTCAGCAGCATGGCTGAGCACAGAAGGATAAAAAGGTGGGAGCTGCAGCCCTGATACCCCTTCTTCCCCTGGAAAGCAGAGGAGCACCATTTCCAGCCCCTGAGAAGTGATCCGGGTCCAGAACGTCTGGCCATATGTCCCCCCAACCTGTCCAAGTGAATCAAGTCTTGCCTCCTCCTCAGCCCATGCAGGGCAGCCTCACTGGCCCATAGGCTCTTCCCCTGCAAGATCCCTGCCGGTCCCACCGCAGCTAGATGCTGCCCTAACTGTGACAAGATAACCAGCATCCCCTAGGATCAGGGCCCAGCCCTCAGCAGAGCCTCTGCCTGTGCACCGGCGCTGCGTGAAGCACCCAGCCCTCATCTGCTAAGTGGCTTAATTCACCATCCCAACACTTGGGCTCCAGGGGGGCCCACCTCTACCCCCACTCCCTCAAACTCTGAGGCCTCAGGCTCCCAGAGATGAAGCACAGCCGAAAAATCACTCTGGAGATAACATTAGGGTCAAGATCAACAAAGAGAGACCAAAAACAAATACACGCAGACTGAAACCCATGGTTTCTTCTCTCATGCAGGAGTCTGGCAGTGGGCAGTCCAGGCTGGGTGGGACAGTTCCTCCAGGTTACCAGGTTACAGGCTTCTGCAGACTCACAGCCCCCTCATCCCTCTGGTGCAGCCACTGTCCTCACAATCTAAAGTGGCTGCCTAAGCCCCAGCCATCACATCCTCATTCCAGCCAACAGGATACAGAGCAAGGGTCAAAGGACACAACACTCCTCAGCCACATGTAACCACTAGAGAGGCTGAGAAGGGCAGTCTTTATTCTGCTCTATGGGCAATTAAAAAAAAAAAAAAGACACTTTGTTGCAAAAAAAAAAAAAAAAGGAAACCAGGTAAGTGGAAGCAGCAATCTCAGCCACACATCCCATGCCTATCTAGCACAGGACTCCCTCTCACCTCTGAGACTCCTGCTGTTACTTTCCCTACACCTGAAATGATCATGACAGAGGTCCACTATGGAGCGAGTACTCCCACACCCCTAGCACTGGCTAGGCGTTGTCTGAAGGAGGCACTGTTCTTGCACCCATTTTCAGGATGAGGAAACACTCCCCCATAGCTCAGACTGGAGCCAGTATCCAAACCCAGACTGCACGCACCCACCACCTTCACAATTTTGTCTTAATCTAACTGCACTTGGCATGTTGTGGCAGGAGAGATGACAGTGTTCAATCTCAATGCCATAGCCCTTGGACTCCAAGTGGCATCAAGCAGCCTGAGACACAGCTTTCCCTGGAGTCTTGAAAGTATGGAAAATGCCTAAGGAGCACAGGTCTAACTAGTCCAAACGCCAGCCTCTTACCGGTCAAGTTCAGCCTGCAGTGCGGCCGGGCAGCGGGAAGCCCACAGGCCCCTGAGGCCCTGACCCTGGGCAGGGACTTTCTCATTAAACCAGGAGGCTCAGGGAAGCCCACACAGCGTACACAGAGCAGCAGCCAGCAGCTCCCATCATGGGAGGAAGCAGGTTTTTTTTTTCAATAAAATCAAGCAAAGGAGAACTATTCAGGGAGAAATACGGAAAACTGCTGAAGCTGTCACCTTAAGAAGAAACCAAAAGCCAACCCTCTCCAAGGCAGACACAGGGAGACCCCACATGCTGAATCCCCAGGGTCTCTGAAGGAGAGCACAAAAGTCGAGGCCAGGACAATTACGGGCTCACTGTCCTTCCTAACAACCCTCACTGCCTCCTCCAGCCCAGGTGGTCCTTCAGCAAGCTCTTATCTCAGCCACCCAAACAGGGGGTGCTCTAGGGGTGTATCTGCTCCCCCACCAGGCTGTGAAGTGGACGGCAGGAATGCCCTGGGCCCCGGATGCACCCCTGACCCCTGGCTGCACCCCTGACCCCTGCACACGTCTGCACACAAGAGGCTCCATAACCACTTACTCTATTGGACCTTGCTGTGGTCTGAATGTCTGTGTCCTCCCCACTAAGTTCATGTGTTGAGATCCTCATCTCCAAGGTGATGGTGTTGGGAGGCGGGGCCTCTGGGAGGTGATGAGGTCATGAGGGCAGAGCCCTCCTGATTGGGATAAGTGCTTTATAAAAGAGGCCCAGAAAGGTCCTTGCCTGTCCAACCACGTGAGGACAGCGAGAAGGCACCATCTATAAACTGGAAAGTAGGGCCCTTGAAAGACACTGAACCTGCTGGCACCTTGACCTTGGACTCCCCGGCCTCCAGAACCGTGAGAAATAAGTGTCTATTGTTTGTAAGCCACACAGTTTATGGCATTTGTTATGGCAGCCTGAATGGCTGGGGACAGACCTGGTACCAGTTCAGTGGAGATAAAAGAAACTACATTTTACAATAAAAACAATCCACACAAAGAAGAAAGGCTGACATTCTGATGAAATAAAAGCCGCATTTTCCATCCCTCTGGTTGCCTTCAGTCAAAGAGGACTGGATTTTTGGCATCTGATGAATGAAAATCTGGAAAAACAGAGATTAAACAGGTCCCCCCGAGCCCTGTACCCTTCTGGGGCCAGAGTCAGCAAATTTCTCAAACAAGAGGGCTGTGCCCCCTTCAACCAGCTCTCCTCCAGATCCACCTCCATCCTCTCTCAGCCTGGAGCTTTCACTTTGTGGGAACGGAAAAGAAGGGGCTCGGTAAGTCCTGTCCATGAGGGACAAGCATCACACCACTACTAGCAGGACCACCCTTTGCAGAAGCCACAGAAACACAGAGGCCAGACCCTGTCACTACCAATGCACAGCCCTGAGCAGAGCCCAAGAGCTCAGCCAGAGGAGGGCATCAGGGCCACCAGACACAGAGCAGGATGCCAGTAGCACTGGTTTGGGAGTCCCACAGACCAGGCCCATGTCTGGCCCTTGCCACTTACCAGCTGTACAACCCCAGGCAAGGGCTTCACCTCTTTGAGCCTCAGTTTTCTCATCTTCAGAATGGGGTTGCACAGATAAAAAAGAACCAGCTAGCACACAGTAGGCGCTTAATACATACTTACTTCAGCCCATCTCATAGAACAGACCCTTATGCTAGGAAAGCTGCTGTCTCCAGGAGACAGCAGTGAAAACTCAGCTGTGGTCCAGGCCACTGACACTAGACTTTCTGATGAGGATCCCCTATCAGAAGCATTGAGCAAGATCCCCACCATGAACCTGTGTCTTTATAAGTCATGTGCAGATGAGACTGCACTGATGTCACAAATATCCATAAAAGGGCCCACCAAAAAGATGTTTAAGGAGGAAATTAAATAATAAGTGCAAATATACATTTTTTTTTTTTTTTTGAGACAGAGTCTCGCTCTATCACCCAGGCTGCAGTACAGCGGTGTGATCTCAGCTCACTGCAAGCTCCGCCTCACGGGTTCACGCCATTCTCCTGCCTCAGCCTCCCAAGTAGCTGGGACTACAGGGGCCCGTTACCATGCCCGGCTAATTTTTTTGTATTTTTTAGTAGAGACGGGGTTTCACCGTGTTAGCCAGGATGGTCTTGATCTCCTAACCTCATGATCTGCCCGCCTTGGCCTCCCAAAGTGCTGGGATTACAGGTGTGAGCTGCCGCGCCCAGCCTGCAGACACAATCTTAATTGTACATGTTTTCCCTGCACCTCAAAAAATCCAGTCCTTTGCCCCAGGGGTGTGTGCATTCCAATCTGGAGACCCTTGTCCATGTAACAATCATCAATTCGTTCAAAATATGTCATTTTAAATTTGGGCAGTTTGGTAGGAGGGCTTCCAAAGATGAGCAAGGGGTGTGGCTGCCACCTGCCCCAGAGAGGGAAGATGCAAGCCCCCAGGCCCCCAGTGGTAACAAGACAGCAAGCCTGCAGAGCGACCAGGGCTACAGGAATAAATATAATCAACATAAAGAGAAGACATTTATTCTAACACGTGTCAGCACCATGAAAGGTTCTGAGATCAGAGTCAGTCCTCAGAGGACATGCGGGGTTTCAAAAGGCAAGAACAGAGATGTGGGCTGGGTATTCCAGGCAGCGGGAACAGCACGAGGTGTGAAAACTGCAGGCATCCGGAGCGAGCTGCAGTGCAGGGAGTTGGGGTTAGGCAACTAGCAGGCATTTGGCCACCGGCTTAGGGCACCCTTGTCAGCAAAAGAGGAATTCAGGCCAACACTCCTGCCCTCAGGGCAGGACGACAGCCAGGCAGGAGCAAGGTTGCTTGGGTGTCCTTAGTGCCCAGGGAGAAGGTGGGACTGAGAAGGCAGCGCTCTCAGTGACTGCAGCCATCCAAATTGCACTGCAGCAATGATTTTCTCCAGACCCCCTTTCCCTCTTTGGATGTTTTGGCTGCTTCTCCATATGGCAGGAGTTAAAAATACAGCTTGGAGTGAGGGGGACGCAGAAAAGAACGGGCAAGCATTCCCTGAGTGACTGGGCTGGGAAGCTCAGCCTATTCCCGTCCCCCACCCAGGGCACAGGTCAGGTCCCTGCCCAGGAAGCATCCTCAGTGCCCAAGCCAGGTGGTCGGGGGCGGGGTGCTGGCCTCCTGATGAGCTGCACTGGAGGATGAGAATGCTGCAGACACAGCCACCCCTAAAAGTGATCCTCCGCAGACAGGCCAGCTCAGCAGGGGCAGGACAGCAGCCACATTCCAGGCAGAGAGAGGGGAGCAAGGCCCACCTGTGGGCAGGCCACTCTAAAACTTCTGCAGCCTTGGCAGGGAGAAGTGACAGAGCCCAGTCTGAGCAAACCAAATGTGGGAGATTAAGGACCTCTGCAAATTGTCCCTCCTTCTCCCAGGGAGGGTAGAGGCCAATTCCTCTGCCTTTGAATTTCGACTGGCCTTGTGATCCGCATGACCAATAAGATGTGGCAGAAGTACATCTGGGACTCCAGAGGTCCAATCACAAGAAGCCTCACATCTCCCACACAGGCATTTTAGAACACTGGCTCTGGGGGCCCCTAGGCCACCAGGCTGGAGAAGCCACATGTGGATACTCTGGTGGCAGTCCCAGCTGAGCCCACCTCCCAGACACCTCCACAAGGTGCCAGATATGTGAGTGAAGTTGTTTTAGACCCCCCCAGATCAGCCCATTATGCAGCTGAATACCACTGAGTATTCCATTAAAAACATAGGGAACAGAAGAACCACCCAGTCAAGCACTGCCCAACCTCTGATCTGCAAAATGAGATATAATAAAATGGTGGTTGTTTTAAAACTAAATGTTTAATTAATCTGTTACGGGCCAACAAATAACCTTTACAGTGACTGAATGATGGATTAATTGACTTGCTGATTCATTCATTCAATACATATTCATTAAAACCTACCCTGAGGCAGGACCCCTTAAAGAAATAGCAGAGACAAATAATTCACTCTCCTTGTCCTCAGGAAGCTTCTGGGCTGGTTCCTTGGTGCCTACCCAGTTTGTGATGGGTCTGCACCTGTGTTTGCCAGCTTTCTTCTCTGGCGCCTGCCACTTTCTGGCTTCACTGTCAACACTCCCTGTCTAGATCCTGCCCCTGTCTTTATTCTCTCTGGGTGAGGATAAATTCATGTGGGATGTTCTGCCTCTAGAACAAGTTTTATCGTGCTCTAAAAGGTCCCCTATATACTAAAATAAACAAGGGGATTAAAATATTACACGAGAAAAATAGTTACAAAAGAAGGTAATAATGGAGGAATACAGGAAGAAAAAAGATATAAGATGCAGAAAATAAATGACAAAATTGTATAGGTAAATCTCACCTTATCAATAATTATATTAAATGTAGATTAAACACTCAAATCAAAAGACAAAGACTGGTAGAATGGATAACAAAAAACATAATACAACTACATTCTGTCTACAAGAGATTCACTTTAGATTCAAAAACACAAATAGGTTGAAAATGAAAGGATGGAAAAAGATATACAAATGGTAACCAAAATGAGTTAAAGTAGCTGTAACTAAAATCAGACAAAATAAACTTTAAGATATACATTGTTACTAGGGACCGAGAAGGACATTTCATAATGATAAAAGGGACAATTCATTAAGAAGACACAATAATAGGCTGGGCATGGTGGCTCATGCCTGTAATCCCAGCACTTTGGAAGGCTGAGGTGGGCGGATCACAAGATCAGGAGATCAAGACCATCCTGGATAACACAAGGAAACTCCATCTCTACTAAAAATACAAAAAATTAGCCAGACGTGGTGGTGGGCACCTGTAGTCCCAGCTACTCGGGAGGCTGAGGCAGGAGAATGGCGTGAACCCAAGAGGCGGAGCTTGCAGTGAGCCGAGATGGCGACACTGTACTCCAGCCTGGGCGACAGAGCGAGACTCCATCTCAAAAAAAAAAAAAAAAAAAAAAAAAAAAGAAGACACAACAATAATAACCATATGTGCACTCAACAACAGAACCCCAAAATACATGAAGTGTTTAAACTGACAGAAATAAAGGAAAAAAGAGACAAGTAAAGAATAATAATCGGAGGCTGGGTGCAGTAGCTCATGCCTGTAATTCTAGAACTTTGGGAGGCCAAGGTGGAAGGATAACTTTAAGTCAGGAGTTCAAGACCAGCCTGGGCAACAAAGCAAGACCCCATCTCTACAGAAACATTAAATATCAGCTGGGCATGGTGGTGCACACCTGTAGTCCCAGCTACTCATGAGGCTGATGGGGAAGATTGCTTGAGCCCAGGAGTTTGAGGTTACAGTGAGCTCTGATTGCACCACTGCACTCCAACCTGGATGACAGAGCAAGACCCTTTCTCAAAAAAAACTATAATTAAGTCAAAATAAGAATTAACAAACAAGAATAATAATTGGAGACATCAATACCTCACTTTCAATAATAAACAGAGCAGGTAGGCAGACCAACAAGGAAATATAAGATACAAACAAGACTACAAACCAACTAGGCCTATCAAACATGCACAAAACAGTCCACCCAACAGCAGAAAACATCCTTCTCAAATGTACATGGAACACTCTCCAGGACAGACTGCATCTCAGACCCTAAAATGGGTCTCAACAAATTTAAAAGGACTGAAATCACACAAAGTATGTTCTCTGAACAAAACGGACTGAAACTAAGAGTTCGCTAAAAATGTCTAGATGACAGCTCTGATAGGGATATGCTTGGCTGATCCTTGCTCACACCACAACCTTCCCAACCACCCTTGCTTTGTTTTGCCTCAGTTCCCCCATATACACAACGGAGATAATAATGCTCCCCACTTCACAGAATTGTGGCAAGCGCTTACAATAAATAGCCAGTCATCAAGGTTACTATTATAGCTCATCAACAATGGAGGGGTGGCAGAAACCCCTGACATTCCGTCCCTAGGTGAGGGGCATTCATTCGTACAATGTTACACTTTCAAGACACCTTTGTTCCCATTATTTGATGTGGTCCATCACAGCCCTGCAGGATCATCTGGTGAAAGGGAAAGCCGGTGTTCGTGAAGCCCCAGTACTGGGGCATCTGTTGAGTCCTTAGCCCAGAGACACTCACAGTAGGTGCCAGGGAGGGCAAGCAGGCCAACCTATGGGTGAGGGTCAAAGGGGATGGTCAGAGCCACCCCGCACACCCCTTTTAGGGGGTGGATTTTTACACATCTCCAAGTTTGGGAACTGCTGAACTGGGTGAAAGTAAAGCCTCACAGAAACTAAAGGCAGAAATGTGAGCATGTCGTGGGCTGTGGGAGGGGGATGGAACTTTCCAGGCTCCTCCTTTTTGGTGGGGAGGCCTCAATTCAATTTAATAAAATTAAGACTCCACAACTTTAAAACAGTGAAGAGGCTCCAGCGTTAAAGGGATTGAGATAACACATCGTACAAATGGTTGGATTCAAAATCAGCAGCATTAACTATGCAGAGAAGTGGATAGATAAGAGACATGTGCTGAAACCCAAGTCACCTGATTCCAAATTCCATGACTTTCTAAAATAACTTTCCTTCTCAACAGAGAAAGAAGGAACAATAGTGATACAAGTGGCTCTGTGCACATTTACATACATCAAGGATGTAATCCTTGCCACTCCTCCAGCAGGGAGGTTTTATAACCCCATTTTACAGGTGAGGAAGCTGAAGCACAGAGAGGCTCAGCCTTGGGCCAGAGAAGACAGGGGGTGTGTGGTGGAGGGAGCTGGGATTCAGGCTGCTGGCCTGGCCCCAGAGTCTGTATCTTGGCTCCTGGCCACCGTGCTGCCCAAATCCTCCACAGGGAGCCTCACCCAAGCCGTCTAGAAGCCCCGGCCAGCCCAAAGAAAGTGACCGTCCCTGCTTGGGCTGCTCCTCCCTCAAGGTGAAAGAAGGGGGTGGCCCAGGTGTGGGGAGCCAGAAGCACAGTCCAGGGGTGTCACCGGCCCCCTCGCTCCCTGTTTCAAGAACTCCCCGTTTCAAGTACTCCCCATTCCAAGAACAGCTGCAGGCAGCCAAGATGGGCATGGCCCCTCCCATCTGGAGCCACTCCTCTCTGGTTCCACTCCTCTCTCTCCTTCGCATCTGGACTGGTGATTGTTGGGGGGAAAGACAGGGTGGGGCTGTGTGCCTTCATCCCCAGCCCACGTGTTCCTGCCCACCCCAGCAGCCTCTGCTCAGGCTCCCAGGACCCAGCTCTGCAGCGTCTCCTGAAGCCTCCCTCACCCTGGTACCCATGCCTGCCCCAGGGGCCAGAGATCCTGCCCAGACCTAAGTCCCATCACTTCCTCCTCTGCTCAACACCCTCCAGGGACTTCTGTCTCCCTCAGATCAAAGCCAAAGTCCCCAGTGGGCCCACATGGCCCTGCTGGCTCTGCCTCACCCCTTGCCCCTGCCCTGTTTGCCTCCACGCTCCTCTCCCACGCTGTCCCCTTCACTCTGCCCTATGCACACTGGTCCGCTCCCTGCACCTCAACCATGCCTCCAGGCATACTCCCCACTCAGGGCAACCCTAAGAGGGAGATCCAGTTGTCACTGTCCCCATAGGAGAGATGAAAAAACTGAGGCTCAGAGAGGTGCATTTCACATGCCGACAGGGAGAAAGTACAGGCAGACCTCAAAGCCGGGACCCTCCCTCGAGTCCTGTCTCTGGGTTTTCCCAGGCTACCCCACCAGGTCCCGTTCAGCCTTGGGCTGTTCATGGGCTCTGCAGCCCATCCGTGAATCTCATCCACACACATGCCTGTCCCTGGAAGGGTCCCCAGAACTACCAGACACATGCAAGGACCCTCCTGCCCTGCCGGTCCCAGGACACCCTCTGAGCAGGCCCTGTCTTCTGCCCTTAGCAAGTCGTGCTCCTGCGGTTCCCATGGAGTGGGCGGGCCCAGGCCCCTTGGTTCTCCACAGGTGTGATGCTCTTCACGCAAGTGGCATGCAGAGCAAAGGACATCTAAACCATCACAGGCGCTTCCAGCAAAAGCTGAGACAAAGCCAAAAGAAGAGGCCCCCATCCCAACCCTCCCCTGCGACCACATGTCCCAAGTGTGTCCTGCATGAATGAAGATGTGAACAGCAGCTTTCTGGGAGCTCAGCAAGTGTTCATCTAAGGGGAGTGGGGAAGTCAGACCAACTCAAGAGAGGAACACTCAGCACTGGCTACCGAGTGCTGCACGGCTTAGAGGACTCTCCCCAAGCACACTGGCACCCACTGCCCACAGCAGCCACTGTCAGCTGCTTTGCAGAGAAGGAACTTGGGCTGTCTCCAGGTGGGTGACAAAGCTACGTTCATTTTGGCTTCTGAAGCCAAAAATCTGGGGAAGGGACCATGCCACATTTGGAAATGGCCCCCAATGTTTCCAAAACATCTACACCATGCAGTGAACAGTTCTGAAGCAGTCCGGCGTGGTGGTGAACTGCACCGGCCCTGGAGGCAGATAGACCGGGGTGTGAATCCCACCGCTGCCACTGGGTGACTGTGGGCAAACCACTTAACTTCTTTGAGCCTCAGGTTTCATATATGCAAAATGGGATGAGGACAGTTCACACTTGTCACAGGGTTAGAGCATCAACAGAGACACAGAGAAGAATGTGCCCAGCACGCAGCACCTAGAACAGGCTCAGTTATTGCTGTGGCCTCATTACAATCAACACATTCTAAGTTCAGGTGCAGAACAACAAGCTCTGATCCATTCCTTTGTGGATCTTGCCTCATCTAAGAGGGAAAGCCGAACACTTCAAAATCAGGGTTCAAGCTAGGCCCAGCTTGGAGGGCAAGGGCCAGTCTTGTCCACCCGCCCCCAAAAACTGATATCTAGGTTCTAAGAAAGGCAAGTGCCCTAGGCTGGTCTCACCTGGTCCAGTTGCACCGACCTGTTACAAACAACGACAGCACCACCCAGCCCCTCACACACCCCAGGCACAGACACACATGCTGCTTCCCCTGCCTTGACACCATCCTCCTCCTCTCTCCTGCTCTTCAAGTCTCAGCTCAAAGGTACCTCCTCCAGGAAGCCTCTGTTGACACCCGTGGGTGGTCACTCGCTTCCTGCTCTGGGGCTGCACACCACTTGGCCCCCTTTCTCCCTGGCCTGATCTCTCTGTAATCTTCCATGTACAGGTCTCCATCTCCCATTTGCATGATGTTTCCAAGTAGAGGCAGTTGGGGAGCTGCCCTAACCGAGGACAAGCAGCCCAGGAACGGGTGTGAGTAGAAGAGGTGGCGGTCGGGTGCAGGCAGTGCAGGGCCTGGCTCCTGGGCCACAGCAGGTGCCCCACCAATGTGAGCTCCCCATCCACAAGGTTCCAGACACCTCCAAGGACGGAGGGGCATGGAACATAGTAAATACTCCAAAACCTTCATTGCAGAACCCAGGGGGACAGTGTTCTGCCCCATACGGCTCTTGCAACTTTTCTGTATGTTTGAACATTTTTGTAATAAAACACTGAGGGAAAACAATCCTCAAAAGCATTCTTTTTTTTTTTTTTTTTTTTTTTTTTTTGAGACGGAGTCTCGCTCTGTTACCCAGGCTGGAGTGCAGTGGCGTGATCTCAGCTCACTGCAAGCTCCACCTCCCAGGTTCACGCCATTCTCCTGCCTCAGCCTCCCGAGTAGCTGGGACTACAGGCACCCGCCACCTCGCCCGGCTAACTTTTTCTATTTTTAGTAGAGATGGGGTTTCACCGTGTTAGCCAGGATGGTCTCAATCTCCTGATCTCGTGATCTGCCCACCTTGGCCTCCCAAAGTGCTGGGATTACAGGCGTGAGCCACCGTGCCCGGCCCCCTCAAAAGCATTACTGATGCCCTGGCTATTCTTCCCCCTGGAGCCACCACCTAATGCCGGGTCACAGGCAACTCCCGTATCTGCTCTCTCTGCACAGAAGAGGCCTTCTCCATTTTCATGGGGAGAGACAGCAACTCGGAGAGGCTGGGGCTGTTACTTGGAAAGTCCAAGCAGCAGGGAAGTGGCTGAGGCAGGGCTAGGATCCTACCAGCCTGCTGCAGGGACAGGGCTAACTGCTCAGGAGCCACCTATGGGGGCCTGCGGGGTCCCCAGAGCAAGGCCAGGGCCGATGGACTGGAGAGAGGCGTTGGCAACCTCAAGGCAGCAGCTGTTTCCCGATGAAAACAGAAGCACCCAATGTTTGCCATAACTGGCCCGGTGCATCCTGTTGGAATATCCGCCCCTCGGAGGGCAGCATTCAAACTCCCAAGGCCTTGCTGCCTCAGAGCTTCCGTTTGAGTCACTTGGTTGCAGCTTGGCCCGGGTCTGCCCTAGGCAGGGGCAGAACACTGGAGGCCCCTGAACTGGGACTGCCTCCTGGCCCCACCACAGCCTCTGCTCCATTCCAATTAGGTCAATGCCTTCTCCCCTATTCCAGTTCTTGCAGAATGCCTGGCTGGCCTGTGTTGTTTTTTTCTGCTGCTCTGTGGCAATTATACGGCTGACACCCTGACACGCTCAGAATGGTGCACTTCCCAAGTTAGGCAAAGCATTGCTCCTTCTTTAAAAAAAAAAAAAAAAGAAAACACACAGAAAATAAGACACAAAAGACCGGATCAGCTGTCAAAACAATGTCATAGACAAAACAGCTGAGAAATAGCCACCCAGCTGGCAAAAAATGTTGATGTCCCCAAATGCCTGACTCCGGGCCCCTCCAACGTGACCCACCCCTCTCACTCCTCCTAGCACAGCAAAGCCTCCTGATCTCTGCCAGGTGCAGCGAGCCTGAATCCAGAAAGGGGAGGCGAAAACCAAACGTCAGAAACAAGTAGGTCCCGACTTTATTTCACACACAGTGCCACTCGCTGTCTTCCTCAGCTCGAGCTGGATAAAGAAACATCTCATGGTTTATTTTCCAGGTTGTAAAATAATAATTTGCCCAGTTTGTCAGACGGCTGGGAGAGCTTTGGAGACACACTCCCTCGTCTTTCTGTGGACTCTACCATCTGCTGGAAAATGAGAATTGCTCTCCCCACTCCCTGGGAGTTGAACACATTTTGTCCCATCAGGACAAGTCTCCCAGAGCACGCTGCAGCTCATTCCTGACGTGGGGACATCCTTCCCAGCACTGGACACAGGCTTTATCTTGGCAGGGAGAACAAGAACATTACTGAACCAAAATATGACACAGTATCTCCCTCCGCCCTGCCACCCTTTCTGCCAACTCAGAGATCAGAAAAGAGCCCTCTCGGCCTCACTCACTCTCTCCACAGCCCCCTCCTCTTTGCTAAGAGGGGACAGGAAATCCAACCTAAGTGACCTCAGACCCCCAGCCCCTGGCCCAGCATTGCCTCCCGGCTACTCTGAAGAACAACACGCTTATCAGAGGCTCCCGGCAGGACCCTCCTGAGGGTGGCCTCTTGTGTCATCAGCCTGCTGCCCATTAGGACAATCCAGTCTCTGCTTGCTGCCCCCTTATCAGTGGCCACCCGAGCTTGCCTCTGAACTGACGTGCCGCCGTATGGTTAATGTCACCACGAACCCGGGAAGAATACTGGTTTGGTAAATCAACAGAGCCTGAATGCCACTGAAAACCTCCCCCAGAGTGAGTCACCAACTCAGAGCGTCAGAAAAACGTCCTCTCCCAGTGATATGACAGCACTTAAGGGCTGGAGGGGACCAGAAAGTGAGGCAGGCCACTCCACTGGGCTTCCCCACCCCCACCCCCAGCCTCCTTAGGCGATGTTTCCTTCTGCCAAGGAACTCTGAAAGATCAAAGGCTGGAAGGGATCATCTCATTAAATCCTTGCCCCCTCTGCACTGCCACCCCACATGACACCAGGAGCCCTGCCTTGGTGACAAGATTGCACACGGCAGGGCGGAAACCTCCCATCTGGGCTTTCTCCAGCTCGAGAAGCCAGGAGTCACCGGGATCCTGGGAGACGGTCTGGCCATCTGACAGCATGAAGGGCAGGTGGTGGGTGGATAAGAGCTGGGGGGAGGCTGGGGGAGGCTGGGGGAGGCTGGGAGAGGCTGGGTGAGGTGGCTCATGCCTGTAATCCCAGCACTTTGGGAGGCCAGGGCGGGTGGATCACCTGAGGTCAGGAGTTTGAGAGCAGCCTGACCAACATGGTGAAACCCCATCTCTACCAAAAATACAAAAATTAGCTGGGCGTGGTGGCGCCTATAATCCCAGCTACTCAGGAGGCTGAGGCAGGAGAATTGCTTGAACCCGGGAGGCAGAGGTTTCAGTGAGCCGAGATCACACCATTGCACTCCAGCTCTGAATGATAGAGCAAGACTCCGTCTCGGCAGGGGGCGTAGGGGGTGGGGGGCTGGACGGGGAGGCCGAGCCAGAACATCTGAGCCCAAATCCTGGCTCCACCCCCTAGCCAGATGGGAGAGCTTGGGCAAGGCCATGATTTCTGAGCCTCAGATTCCACATCTGTAAAATGGGAGCAGCAGCTGCACCTGCCTCACAGGAGTGATGAGACAAAGAGATGACCTGACCAAGGCACAGACTGCAAGCAGGGCAGGCACACAGGAAGCCCCCGGTGGATAGAGCCATCAGCCCCACCCCTGCTCCCTGGGATTTGGGTCTGGGTGGTTGTCAATCCACCTGTGCCTGCTGAAGTTCAACTGACTTTCTAAAGGAAAATGCAATGGCCTTAATCGATCCCTCTGGCTTCATCCACTCAACAAATCTTTACTGAGTGCCTATTATGCGTCTGAACCTCTAGTGAGCAGACAGCAATTCCAGAAACAGATCACTAGCATGTAGCCAACCAGACATTGGATATGAATTCTGATGTCAGGGAAAAAGCATAGCCAAATAGTCAAAGTAACCACAGGCATCCCATCACTGTATTTTTTCCTGTTTTCATCCTGTTTTTCCCAGAGCTGAGAAACTCACGATGGTATTTTTCAGGGAGCGTCAAGGCATGAAAGAGCACTCTGAGAAAGAGCTTAAAGGTTCTGGATTAGCCGGGCGTGGTGGCTCAAGCCTGTAATCCCAGCACTTTGGAAGGCCAAGACGGGCGGATCACGAGGTCAGGAGATCGAGACCATCCTGGCTAACACGGTGAAACCCCGTCTCTACTAAAAATACAAAAAACTAGCCGGGCGAGGTGGCAGGCGCCTGTAGTCCCAGCTACTTGGGAGGCTGAGGCAGGAGAATGGCGTGAACCCGGGAGGTGGAGCTTGCAGTGAGCTGAGATCTGGCCACTGCACTCCAGCCCAGGCGACAGAGCGAGACTCCGTCTCAAAAAAAAAAAAAAAAAAAAAAAAAAGGTTTCTGGACTTGGACGCTTCTGGCACACAAAGTCAACCTGCCCACAGACTGCATGGGTGAGGCAGTGCCAGGCTAACTGTTGTCCCAGGACTAGGCTGCTCAGTGATCTCTCAATTGCATCTATCCATCCCCCCGCGAGTCACTGCACCTTCTGTCTGTGTGGCGGGCTGGGGGCTCCTGACTCAGGCCAGAGAATCTAGAGGCTGAGTAGGAGGTCAGCCAGGCCTGGCTTAGCCTGGCATGCTTGCCAGACCCTCCCTCACAGGGCCTCTGTGTGCAGGCAGGGGAAAAGGGGAGCTCAGTCCCCAGCAGGAAGTCAATCCTGATGCTGTGGCCTTGCATGGCCCTGTCGCCTTGGGAAAGCCATGCTCAACCCCCACCTAGCCTCTGGGCAGCCCTCTTCACGGTAACCCATTCCCCTCTCCATGCCTCCTGCACCCGGCTCCAAAGTTCTCACCCCCTGCCTGTACTCAGCTGGCCCAAAAGAAATGACAAACAGGTGGACAATGGAAGAATCTGACCTGCTTTTAAGCACTTACAGTATACCAGTTTCCTCCATGCCCATCTTTGCTTAATCCTTAAAAAAGTATGGGAGGCAGCTATGATCATTCCTGCTTTGCCTGCATTTCAGAAAACCCGAGGCTAGGAGGGGTACTGTGACTTGTCCCATGGTCACCAGGTGGTAAGCGCAGGGCTGGGCCTGGGACCCTAGTTTGTCCACTCATGTTGGTCTCTCCACACAGAGTTGCTTATTCTCTTCCTCTCCTCTCCATTCTTCCTCTTACATTTCCAAGCACATTGATAATGAGTCTGCATACAGCAGGTGCTTGATAAAAGTCTTCAAGGGGATTGGTTATCCCATGTTCCTTAGGCATAAATCACCTTGCTCTACAGATGGGCAGTAGGACACGTCCAACTCATGGTTTGCAGAGCAGTCCCGGGGGGGCCCAGAACCCTACGCATGTGAGCAGGCCGCATGATGCCCCCGTTCCTGTGAGTCTCCTGTGAGAGGAGGAGACCCCAGCACTCTCCTTCCCAAAAGACTAGGGAGTGAATCAGATGTACAAAAATGGGCCCAGCTGCTCCATCTTGAAGAGAACCCACCCACAGCTCCTGCTCACACCAGGACTCCCCACAGCCTTGCTGCTCACCCTGGGGCCCGGGCCCAGCAGCACTGGGTGTCCTAGGAGCTGGCTAGAGATGCAGACTCCGGCCTGCCCCAGACCCACCGGCTCAGCATCTGCATTGTAGCAAGATTCCCAGGCTCCTGGTGTACACGTTCAAGTTTGAAAGCCATGCTCGACCTAGACCGTGGGTTGAGGACTGTACTGACACCCTGCTTTCCCTAAAGGCAATGCTCTCTCTCATAGGCCATGGCTGTGTATCCACCAAGGGAAAGCCAGGTGGACACAGAGCCAGGGGCTTCTGAAACGAAATCCCAGCCTTCCCATCCTGGCTTCCCCCGGCCAGGGGCTGCCTGGATGCAACCCAGATGCCCCACGGCAGGACAGATGTGCTGCCTCTCAGCATCCTCCTGTCCCCTGTGTGGTCACCAGGGGTGGCGCTGAGGGGAAAAAGGAAGCCATTCCCCAGGGTGGTGGTGTGAGGCATGTGCCAACCAACGCGTCACTGTTTCCCGTGAAAGCAGGGACTCGGGACCTGCCCTGGTGCCACCTCCCCAAGCTGCTGAGGACTTTCCTCGGGCAACCCCAGCTTCTCTTTTCTCCTGGTGTGGGGGAAAGGGCCCGGGCCCCTCTGAGACCAGCTCCAGGAGACCCACAGCTGCTGTGGCAGGACTGAAGAGTGAAGTGAGTCTCAGAGACTCCGGAGGGCCAGGAGTGGGGCCCAGACAGGCAGTGGGCGGGGTCTCTGCTTCCTCCCAGTGACACCAGTTAGGAGCTATACACACGCCCTGCTCCTCCCTCCTCATTCACAGAGAGCAAGAGCCTGCCACACACAGAGCCATGCGCTCACTCACAGCCCGACCTCATCCTCACAATGCTCCTCCAAAGACCCCCCCCAGCCCCACTGGCACGGCCCAGAGCCAGCACACCCTCCAGGCAGGGCAGCAAGCAGGGCCTGTCCCATGGCCACAGTCACTGCAGCCCCCCTGGGGTGGGAAACTCGGGTCTCCATGACAGTATTGGGACTCCTGGGAATCAGGAACCACCCCCCATTCTGGAGCCACGGCTAACTCCTCCCCCATTTCCACCCTGGAAGGGCCGCCCAGTAGGAAGACTGTCCTGAAGCCCTGACCACGGCCACTCCCCCAACCACACAGTGATTTCTAGTCTTCCCCAGGCCAACTCATAGTGTGCCCCGGGTGATCTCAAAGACAGAGAAGCAGAGGGGCAGGCAGAGGGCACAAAGCAGCAGAAACCCCGCCCCAGCGGCACCGAAGCCTACCAGCCCCCTTGTCCTGCCCCAGATGGGCGCCCACAGGTCCACAGGGTGAGAATGCTCTGGGTTTCGACACCCACACCCATGGGAGGCAAACGGGAACCCGGCCGGCGGGCTGCGAGCCGGCAGGGACGCTGGGGTCCAGGCCTGCTGGACAGCCCCGCCCTGTACCTCTCCCCATCCCTCACTTAATCCTGGGTCCGAAATGGCCCCGGGTAATCCCTGGGCGAGGCGGTCGGGAATTAACCCCAGCCTTGAAGTAAGAAACGGAGGCGTCCAGAGAGGAGGGCTCTGCGCGTCCCGGACTGGACACAGAGCAGAGTCCATTCCAGGGACACCGCGACCCGCAAGCGACCCAAGCTCGCTCCAGGGCGGGATTCGCGCGGCCCGCGACCCCTCCCTACCGATCTCGGGATCTCCGGGTCGGGAGTTCTGGCCCTGCTACTGCGAGACCTAGATCCGCTCCCCGGACAGACCTCCGCCTGGTGCACCCGAGTTCCGGGGGTCGCCGACTCTGAGTCCGCGCTGCAGCGCAGAGCCAGGCCGACGGGAGCGCTGGGCAGCTCCCTGGAGCCCCTTTCCAGGGAGCGCAGTCCCCATCCGAGATCGAGCTCCAGGTCTGGGAGGCGACCCCGCCAGAGAATCCCAGGGAGCCCCCAGGGGTCTGGCGACCGGCGTGGGCGCTCCCGGGCCGGCCACACGCCCTCCCGCACCCGCCCGCCTGCCAGCCAAGCCCCGAGGGAAGCCGCGGGCCCCAAGAAGTTCCCACGCCCCCGGCACGCCCGCCGCCCCGGGCCCCGCTTACTTGTCTCGGCGACCGCCGAGCTCTGGGATGGCGCCGAGCGGCTGCGGGCTGGGGCCGGGACCCGGGCCCGGGTCGGGGCGGCGGGCGCACGCGGCCAGGTGTCGCCGGTGTCGCTCCAGCAGGCCGGCGTTCTCCCGGCTCAGCCGCGCCACTTGGCGCTCCAGCTCCTCGATGCGCCGCCGCCGGCGCGCCAGCAGCTCCTGCTGGGCGGCGACGATCCGGGTCAGCTCCTGCAGGTATTCGGCCGCCTGGCCGGGGGGCTCGGCGGCGCTGGCCATGGCCCCCCGCCCGGAGGCCGGCCGCGCCTCAGGCGAGCGGGCGGCGGGGCGGCGGCGGCGCGGCCATGGCTGCGCGGCGGGGACGGCGGCTCGGCGCGGCGCGGGGCTGCCGCGGCCCCGCCTCGGCTCCCGCCTCCGCCGGCGCCGCCCCCGGGCCCCCGGGCCTCCTGCTCCCCGCGCCGCCGCGCTCCGCCGCCCGCTGCCCCGCGGACAAGCCGGGGCGGCAGGGCGCGGAGCTGCGGCCGCAGCGGGCAAGCGAGGAGTTTTGCAAAGTGCCGGCCGCGGCGCGGGAAGAGGCGGGGAGGGCGCCGCCTGCTGGGACCGCCCCTGGGTCCCGCGCCCCCGCGCCCGGCGTCGGGGACCGCTCCATCCTTCCGCGGCCGCCTCGGGCGCCTTAAATCAGAAGCGATTCCGTGAAATACATCTCGAATCCAACAGAGGACGATTTTAGAGAAAGTGTAAATAAAAAATAAACAACACGCGAGACCATTGGCATTTCTTACTGATCTGAGTCTACTTAAAACACTGGGTGTGGGCAGGGTGCCATGGCTCACGCCTGTAATCCCAGCACTTTGGGAGGCCGAGGCAGGAGGATCGCTTGAGCCCAGGAGTTTGAGACCAGCCTGGGCAAAAGAGCAAGACCCTGGCTCTACAAAAATAACAATAAAATAATAAAATAAAACACTAGGAATGTTTAGTACTTGCAGAAGCAAGACGTTTCCCCGGCCGTCCCTTCCCAGTTGCAACCAGAAGGTGGCCCTGAAGTCTCCATGGTTCTATTTGCTGAGCTGCCAAGGCTCAGGGGCCCAACCTGGTACTCACACTTGGGGCGGGGAACAGAAAACCTGTGGAGGGAAGCCCCGCCTCTGCATGGGCGTCGAAATCTGCAGCAATTTGTTTTACCCCTGGGAGCCTACGTTTCCTCAGCCAAAATATTTTCCATTTGTTGATTTTTTTTTAATCTTTGCAATTTTCATACACCAAGTTTCTTTGGGGTTAAATTCACTTTTCTATCTCCTTGACTTGAGCTGGCTTATTTCTGTAGCTGGCTTATTTCTGTAGTTCCGTTTTCTAGTAAATGCATTTAAGGCTATAAATTTACCTCTGGGTAAAGCTTTAGCTACATCTCATATGTTTTTAAAGCTGTTATTTACATATGGGAGGCATTGCCTTTGTTATACCAGCTTCACTGACACGTGGTGTTCCATATTCATGTTTGTTGCTATCCCTCCACCCCCAGGAGAGGAGGAGACTGCATAGAGAGACCTCAGACCCTCCAGGGTCCTCAGGCCTCCTTCGGTGTCCCATCTCAGGTATCCCATGAGCAGGGCCCAGAATGGCAGTGGGGCCATGTACTGGAACCTCAAGTTCCCCAAGGACTGTTATAGGAGGAAGAGATCATACGCACACCACCCTGAATGAAAACTCAACACAACTTTAAACTTGTCCCTCGTTTCTAAGACACGTCCTGTTCTCAAGATTAATGTTATCTTTATAAATCCTATTCTTACCTTTTGAAGAACACCATTAGATACCATCCTATTTGTACATGTACAAATCATTTATCATTTTGGTTTATAAATTTAAAATATACCAACATCTTTGCAACTCTATTCTAATATCTCCTCATTTTATAATATCTGAGGAGCTTCCCAAAAAGGGATCCATGTAGCCCAGACTTCTCACAACCTTATGGGAGGCCTGACCCTGCAGTTGCACACGGGTCTCCGCCAGTGTTTGGGGCTGGAGGGAAGGCAACTCTAAACCCTGGTGCCTGTTGGTGAGGATCATGGCTGATGGACAGAGCTGCAGGGGTTGGGGAAGGAGCAGCCAGGTTCCCCTTCTATGCTCAATGCCTATGTGGAGCCCCCAGACACCCCTTCCAGCTGTTCCCGATTGCAGATGATCCCACATCTCCATCTCTGCACTGCCTCCTTGCTCCCTGAGGCAGGTCACCTTGCCACTCAGCAGACAGAGCACCCAATCTGTACCAGGCCGGTGTGACACCAGACACCGTAAGGGGAGGAGGCCTCAGCCCTGCCTTTCAGGAGCTTCCAGGCTTGGCCAGGGCAGAAGACGACAACAGGCCAACAAGGTACTGTTCAAGCCTCCAGGCAGGAGCACTGCACCCGAGGCCTGGGCAGGGCTCTGTCCTCCTGGAATTGCCACTCCCCAGGCTCTGAGGCAAGCAGAGAAGTCCTCAGGCCATAGGTGGTGAACACCAGCAGTGGCCTGCCTGGCTCCCCGGATTCCTCCTTAGGTGGTGGGAGTGGGAGCAGGGAGCCCCTCAGGCCTGTCCTCCCCCTCTGCCTCACTCATCTGCCTCGCTTTCCATTCCTGGGACTCAGGGGTGTTCCAGTGACAGCCAGCTCCCTGGAGCTGGAGGTTACAGCGGAGTCTGCCATCAGCAATGGGGCCAAGTCCACCCTCCTTCCCGGCTCGCAGGCAAGGGAGGAAAAATGCCCGTCCCCACCAGAGAAGGGAGGCCTCTTCCTCAAAGAGCCTCAGCCAGCCACTCCTTTAGCAAATGTGGCCGAGCATCGACTGTGGCCAGGCTCTGGGCCCCTGCTCTTTAGGAGTTCTCACATGGAGACAGAGAGTGAGCAAGGGGGATGAGCAGGCACAGGCCAGAGCTATCTTACAGGACCCCACACTCAAGCCCTGTGGTTTCGTCCTCCAGCCTCCCTGCTCTGACCCCCGCATGCAGTGAGTTAATTGGCTTCCCACCTGCCTCTGGACTGGACTCAGGGCTCTTGGGCACCCAGGGGTCTCTCCCAGTCTCACCACATGGTCCCGAACATAGGAACACTGATGAGCAGAGGGCAGATGAGACACAGAGGGACAGGGTGTACTGCTTTCACTCAGCTGGCAGCACCAAGCCATCAGAGCAATTAAAGTCCATCCAGTTCAGCTGCAATCTCTCATCTAAATTCCCACGATGTTCAATAAAAGAATCAGAGCCTCTAGAGTCCTTGGAGCACCGTGTCATGGATGCTGTGGTCGCTGCCCAGGTTTCCCCTTCAAGGTGAGGCCCTTGCCTTGCACCAGCTCACAGCAAAGACCCTCTCGGGAAATTGCCCTGTGCTGACAGAATCTTCAAGATTACATTCCTGTTCCCAGGGCAGCCCCCAACTAGCGACTGGTCCATGCAGGAAGACAAGAGCCTGGCCCCTTTGCCTCAATTTGGGCAACTCTGCGGGGTCATCCTAGCTCCAGAGCTCCTGTGGGATTAGCCAAGCCTCTGTAGGATTCACACTGTGACCCAGCCTCTCCCTCTGCCAATCCTGCCTCTTCTCTCCTTCGCTGATGCTGGCCCCTGGGCTCTCCCCAGGAAACCTCCTGTGTGCAAACCTCCCTCTCAGAATGTTTCCCTGGGAGGTGACCCAGGACATTCTCCTTCCCCTTCTCTCCCATCTTCACACCAGTCCTTTGACCTCGTTAGGATTTATAGGATGTGCATGTTAGTCTGCAACTCTAGTTAAGGTCTCCCTGCTTTGTATACAGATACATTCTGCCACCTGAAAAAACTGATTACCGGCATTTCCAATGTGATAAATTCGAGGCCAAGTAATTTAAATTCAACTGCAGAAAGGAAGATGTGAGTGTGCACTCCAAAAAAACAAAGATTACAAAAATATGGAAGAGGAAACAGAGAAAGGGGAAGTATACTATGTATAATCATTTGTTAATTTTCCTATTATTATTCACATCCAGCTTCTCGGTAAGATTATCGAATCTTTTTAATATTGTCCTTTTTATAATAAATTAATTTTTTTCCTTAAAAACTTTCCCCTGAACACTCTCTGACTCACTACTATAATTTGAGCTGACTGCTTCCTGGGCCTTTAACAGCTATTATTGGGGATTTCTTGGCATTACACTTCTGAATTCAGTCCACTCTTTCTTGGATCCTGTATATTCTCTTTCTTGGATTCATTTTCTACTTTACAGAGTATATCCTCAGGCAATTCTGACAGACACAGCCTATGGGTAGGTCTCTGAGTTCTTGTGTGTCTGAAAGTATTTACTTTGCCCTCAGATTTGATTGGTAGTTTGGCTGGGTATAGAATTCCAGGTTACAAATTAGTTTCCTCAGACCATGGAAGGGTTTGCTCCATTTTCCTCCATTACCTAGTGCTGCTGATGCCATTCTGATTCTTGTTCCTTTAGAGAAGAGTTCTCTTAAGAGGGTATTTTCCCTGATCAGAACATTTGAAAATCTGGTGTGGGATGTTTTTGGTCATGAGAATGACTGACAATGCTCTGATATTCAACGGGCAGGGCCCTGAGATACAGCACACAGGGAGTGTCATCCAATACAAACTATCCCACTCACTTCACCAAAAAGCAAAGCAAAGCAGAAGGACTCACACTACTAGGTTTCGACACTTATTATAAAGCAAGAGTAATCAAAACAATGGGTACCAGTGTCAAAAGAGACACATAAATTGACAAACTAGAAGAAAGTCTCAAAGTAGACCTACACATATGTGGTCAATCAATTTTTGACAAAGATGCCAAGGCAACTCAATGGGTGAAAGGATAGTCTTTCAATGAGTGTTGCTGGGACAACTGCTGGGATAACACGCAAAAGAATGAACCTCCACCTCCATTTCAGAGTATCTACAAAATTAACTGGGACTAGATCACAGAACCCATGTAAGAGGTAAATAGGTACAATTTTTAGAAAAGCTCTTAATGGCCTTGAGTTTGGCAAATATTTCTTAAATGTGACACCAAAAGCATGAACTGTAAGTGAAGAAAAAACCAGCAAATTAGACTTCACTGCAATAAAAAAAAACTTGGTCTTCAAAAGAAACTGTTAAGAAAATGAAAAGGTAAGTCACAGTCTGGGAGGAAATATTTGCAAACTTGATATCCAGCAGAGGACTTGTGTGTAGAATGTACAAAGAACTTTTACAACTCAATAAAAACAAGAAAAAAACACCCAATTAAAAATGGGCATACATTTTAAACAGATATTTCACCAAAGATATATAAATGCCAAATAAGCAAATTAAAAGAAGTTCAATATCTTCACTCATTAGGGAAATGCAAGTTAAAACCCCAGGGATTTAGAGATGATACCAACAGCAAAGCAACAAAGGAAAAGGAGATAAACTGAGAAACAGCAATATTGAAAGCTTCTATGTTTTGAAGAACTTCAGCAAAGAAAATGACAGAAGAGAGAAAACCCACAGAAGAGAAAATGTTTGCTGTTCACATTTCTGATTAGAGACATGTATCTAGAATACATAAAGAAATTTTACAACTCAATAATAAAAAAGGCAAATAACTCAATTTAAAAATGGGAAAGGATCTGAATAGACATTACTACAAAGAGGATATCATAAGCACAAGGAAAGATGCTCAACATTATTAGCCATCAGAAAAAATGCAAATCAAAAGCTTGACACACCACTTAGCTGCTTATACCCACCATGTGCAACCCACTAGGTTGGCTGGAACAAAAACTACTGGCACTAGCAGGTGTTGGTGAGGAGGGAGAAACATTGGAGTCCTCATACACCGCTGTCAGGAATGTAAAATGGTGTAGTTGCTTTGGGAAATTGCCTAGCGGTTCCTCAAACATGTAAACATTTAAACCTCATGACCCAGCAATTCCACTCCTAGGTATATGCCCGAGAGAATGGAAAACATTATGACTCTTGGAAACATCATGCTGAGTACAAGAAGCTAGTCACAAAGGACCACACGTTGTATGATTCGTGTTCAGTGAAATGTCCAGAACAGGCCAATCTATAGAGGCAGAAAGTAGATTAGTGGTTGCCCACAACTTAGGGGCAGGAGTGGAGGGTGAAGATTTCCTTATGGGGTAATGAAAATGGTCTGAAATCGATTGTGGTGATGGTTGCAAACATCTATGAGTACTCTAAAGGTCATGGGTTGCACACTTTAAAATGGTGAGTTATTTGGGATATTTGCTATATCTCAGTAGAACTGTTAGGGAAAAAACTACACTGAGATACCACTGCATACCAACTAGAGTGGCTTAAAGTAAGAATACTGGTCATTCTTTTAGTGTTCCTGTGAGGGCTCACCCTGGAGTAGGGCGATGGGGTGCAGTGAGTGTAGGTAATTGGCTTCCCCACACTCAGCATGAAGCCCCCCGCCACAGGAGCCCTGTACTGGGTCAGAGCCCTATACACACCTGTCCAGGGAAGCCTTGCCAGCCTCTCACCTAGGCTGCAACCTCCAGCCAAGGGCCTAGCCCAGATAAGCCACAGATCACTGGGTCCTTGTTGAAGGAAGAAATGTGTGAATCGGTGCCACAGGCACAGTGGAGACATGGCTCTCAGTCCCATAACTGAACCTGACCCCAGGACAAAGGTTGCAAATGGGGCAGCCAGCATCCCAGCCCAAGACAGGCAGCGTTTAACATAATGAGTATTCACTGCCACCATTTTAAGGGCAGGAGATTTCATGCAAAGAATCTAGCCTTGGGGTTCTCTGGGACAGGCCCCGCCTGGCTACAGTTGTCTCCAGGTGAATGGTGGCCACCTCCCCTGAGGCCTTCCCTTCACCGGTCTCACAGGAGCATCAGTTTTCCCACCCCTAGTTCCCACAGGCCTGTCAGCCCTGGTGCTAGGGGCTCGGAATCGTCCTAGCATTCACGCAGTTCACCCTTCCTTGCTGTTGCGAGAGTGGTGGCTGGAGGCTTTCTGAGGCACAGACCTATATCAGTGACTCTTCTACCCTGTTCTGTTGGCCAAAGCAAGTCAAGAGGTCAGCCAGGCACACAGCAGGGGCTCCATAAGTGACACCGTCACCTCCTACAGCTGTCCCCCACCCCCTAGCCTGGCTTGAAGCCAGGAAGATGGAGAGAGGAGAGAAGGGGTGCACCCTGAGGACACCCAGCCTGCCTGTCTCCTTGGAGGCGGCGGCAGGAACCCACCTTCCTGCTGTGGCTGTCCCACCTAGCCACCATCAGATGCCCTCTGCTGTTGATCAAGTTGGGTGCTTACATGGTCATGTTTACCAACCCCTGGAGGGCACTGGGCCATGGAACCCATGGCCCAGTCAACCCTATGTTGACTGAAGAAAAGATCAAGCTTTTAGAAAATTAAAGTCAATTTTTTTTTTCTTTTTTTTGAGACGAAGTCTTACTCTTGTCTCCCAGGCTGGAGTGCAATGTCGTGATCTCGGCTCACCACATCCTCTGCCTCCTGGGTTCAAGAGATTCTTCTTCTGCCTCAGCCTCCTGAGTAGCTGGGATTACAGGCATACGTCACTATGCCCGGCTATTTTTGTATTTTTAGTAGAGACAGGGTTTCTCCATGTTGGTCAGGCTGGTCTCGACCTCCCGACCTCAGGTGACCCACCTGCCTCAGCCTCCCAGAGTGCTGGGATTACAGGCGTGAGCCACCGTGTCCGGCCAAAAATCAGTTTTATGTAGAAGCTTGACTGAGGACTATAGACTGAGGCTTGTAGCCAGGAGAAGCCCTTTAGAGAGGCTCTATCAGGCCGTTCCCGCACAGCATTTCAGCCAATGGCTTATACACAGGTGGTGGAGGGTTGATGTTCACAAATCCACATTAAACTTGTTCAGAAGTTACATTAGAGCAGAGTCACGCCTAGGTTTGGGTGTGGGAGTGCATGTGTTTAGCATAAGCACTAAACCCAGCAGAGGTTATCTTAATGTGTAGGAGAAGGCAAGGACTGGGGTTATTTCACTTCCAAAAAATAGTGACTCCGGTCAGAGATGTGGGAGCCTTGTGATCTAGCCTGCTTTGCCTTCAAAATGTCTTTCTGGAGAGCTACACTTTATGCTGACAAGCCAAAATGAACAAACATGGCTTCTTAGGTTTGTTACTTTGTCTCACAAGTTCCCTGTTTTGTTCATAAATCAGCTATCAGTTGCATTTACAAGACAAACACTTATTGTCTTATGTAGCCAGGAAGACTCTTGCCTAGGAAGGCCGGGAAGCTTCAGTGGTAGTTGCATGGGGCTCAGCATGCATACTCTGCTATTTTGCAGAAAACACACCGGATTGCCTCTACTTTTAACTAGCATGATCTGGATTTTTTTGTTGTTGTTGTTCTTTGTGACATTGCCATTTCCTGTACCTAACACAATACCTCAACAGGACTACTATAAGGATATTGCAGATTATAGGTAGCAATACATATTTAATAGCATTAAAGTGAGTTACAGATAAAAAAAACTCATGATAACCATTTAGCAAAACTGGAACATACATTTGTATAGTTTTTTTAAATCAATTGTAACATTTTTCCCCTTTTGGTACCCATATTTATTACAGTCTTTTTATGAAAAACAATTCTGGACTAGAGCTAATTGCAAGTGTTTTTGTTTTTGTTTTTGAGACAGGATCTCACTCTGCCACCCAGGATGGAGTACAGTGGCACACCATGACAGTTCACTGCAGGCTCAACCTCCTGGGCTCAAGCGATCTTCCCACCTGGGCCCCCTGAGTAGCTAAGACTACAGGCTCACATCATCACACCTGGATAATTTTTAAAGTTTTTTTAGACACCAGGTCTCACTATGTTGCCCAGGCTGGTCTCAAATTCCTGGGCTCAAGCAATCCTCCCACCTCAGCCTCTCATAGTGTTGGGATTATAGGCGTGAGATACTGTGCTCAGCCTGCAAATGTTTTTAGAGAATAATTTATAACAATAACTGTGGATAATAAAACTTAGAATAGCCATGGTTAAAATCTGATGAAAGTTTTTAATTGACAATGAAATTTAGTTATTTCTGTTTCACACAGCATTTTAAGATAACAACCAGAATTATGACTGATAGTGTCACATCAGGACCGTTAGACGTTTATAAATTTTATATAATCTTTGGAATATTTATATTAACAACATATCCACACAAATATAACTTACAAACAATTTAATATAACAATCAAAATTATTACTGATAACATTAGATTTTTATGAATTTATATTTTTAGAACATTTATATCAATAACAAACCCATAAATGTAACTGAAAAAAGATCTAGTACCATTTATCATTTGACAATGCCTCCCATACAATTTACCAAACAATTTAAATCATCTAATATCTGCACAGAATAAGAGATATATTTTGGGGGTGTTTCCAGGAATACACTGGAAGATCCTATTTTTGGCTATTTTAAAGTTAAATCTCCTTTAATAAAGTCCTCCCATCCAAAGAGACACTTGCCAGTGTAAGCTCCATGTGTGTTATATACAAAGTCTGCTGGAGTGCTGACTGGAGGTTGGTTGTTCAATGACCCTGTTGTTTCAGTTTTAGATGATTTATTTTCCATTGTAAGAGCTCAGCAAAGCAGGACTGCTACTGAGAAATGTAGTGGAGGGATAAGCTGCTTTGGCTGGGCGCAGTGGCTCATGCCTGTAATCCCAGCACTTTGGGAGGCTGAGGCAGGATCAGTTGAGCCCAGGAGTTCAGGACCAGCCTGGGTAATATAGCGAGACCCTGTCTCTACAAAAAATAAATACATAAATATATAATAGCCGAGCATGATGGTGTACACCTGTAGTCCCAGCTACTCAGAAGGCTGAGGAGAGAGGATTGCTTGAGCCCAGGAGGTGGAGGCCACAGTAAGCTGAGACTATGCCTCTGCACTACAGCCTGGGAGATAGAGTGAGACCCTTCTCAAAAGAAAATGTGCTGTCTTGGCTGAGCATGGTGGCTTTTGCCTGTAATCCCAGCACTTTGGGAGGCTGAGGCGGGCGGATCGCTTGAAGTTAGGAGTTCAAGACCAGCCCGGCCAACATGGTAAAATCCCGTCTCCACTAAAAATACCAAAAAAAAAAAAAAAAAAAAAAAAATTAACCTGGCGTTGTGGTGGGCGCCTGTAATCCCAGCTACTCAGGAGGCTGAGGCAAGAGAATTGCTTGAACCACTGCACACCAGCATGGACAACAGAGCGAGACTCTGTCTCAAAAAAGAAAGAAAGAAGGAAAGAAAGAAAGAAAGAAAGAAGGAAGGAAGGAAGGAAGGAAGGAAGGAAGGAAGGAAGGAAAGATAGAAAAGAAAAGAAACGAAACTGCACTGTTCCGAGCACTGCCAGTGGCTGTCTTACGTGTTTCGGTTTCTGCCTCGGGTTGCTTAAAGCAATCGTGGAGGCTCAGAGCACTGGGTGACTAACACTTCTTTGTGCATCTCCAGATGAGCCACTGGTTAATTACTTGTGACAAGGAATTTCCTGTGGGACTGCTGCACATCATAAGGATTGTACCTCCAATACTTCCACAGATCTCTGGTCACCCGGAGACGCCAAGTCAGAATCTGGCTGAAGGAGCGAGTGTCGCTTGTCTTCAGAGTTGACACAAGTCAAACCCTCAGAGATTTGTAGTAGTGTCTGTCCTGCTGAGCCTTGTTTACAGAGGCAAACGGAGAGGGAAGCCCTGGCACAACCCAGCCAGTAAGACAGCCTCACCTATCTGTTCCTTCCTGATATCTTTTAACTAGGAGAATTCCCCTTGTGGAGAAATGAAAAGTCTCGAGGAAGAACTTACCCCACATCAACAAGTAAGCGCAACAAGTTGAAAAAAACCTCAGGACCGTCAGCTAAATGGAAGGTCTGAGACTCAGGAGAGACTCATCCAGTTGTCTGCAACCATGGTGGAAGCAGACACGCTCACAGGGCCTGTGCTGGTACCAGGGTGCTGCACGCCCACATGTTCCAGATGACCATGGGCAGTCTAGTCTGAGTCCCTTTGGGGTCGCCATGATTGTCAACTAAAGAAAGAAAAGATCAAGCTTTCAAAGAATTAAAGACAGTTTCATGTGGAAGCCTTACTGAGGACTGTAGACTGAGGCCTATAGCCAGGAAGGGCCCTTTAGAGAGGCCCCACCGTCAGGCCATTCCTGCACGGCATTTCAACCCATGGCTTATATACAGGAGGTGGAGGGTTAATGTGCGCGAATCCACATTAAACTTGTTCAGAAGTTACAGCAGAATCACACCCAGGTTTGTGTGTGGGAGCGCGTTTAGGGATCACAGAGGCATAAGCACCAACCCCATCAGATGTTATCTTATGTATGGGAAAAGGCAAGGACTGGGGTCATTTCACTTCTAAGGAATATAGTGGCTCAGGCAAGAGATGTGGGGAGCTGCACGCTCTGTCCTGCTTTGTCTTCAAAACATCTTTCTGGAGAGCTGCACACAGTCACAGGATGAGGGATCCACGCAGAAACAATCAAACGTGGTCTCTTAGGTTTGCTGCTTTACCTGATACCCACCAGTGGCAAGTAGCAGGTTGCCTGGCTGAGACAGATGCTGTGTGCTCGGTAAATCGAGTCTCGCTGTAGAACACAGAACTATGATACTGTGAGGGGCATGGGCGGAAGGGAAAAGCCCCAAAGATAAGAGCCGGGGAGCCCTCATCCCGGAACAATGACTGCCTGCCAAGTCCCTGGTAGAAACCAGCCATCTCCCTCTAGCCCAGCACAGGGGCTCCTCCCAACAAACAGGTGTGGGATGGTAGGGCGCACTCTGCAAATGAGGAAGTGGAGCCTGTGAGGGGAGAGATTTGCCCAAGATTACTCAGAGCATTAGGGGCAGGACGGGCTTGTGACCTTGAGTTCTAGGCCCTGAGTGAGTGGCTTCCCCGGCTCTGCACCCCTTCCAATGGCTTATGGATTATTCCACCATAATGGGCTGGCTGCTGTCATGCCTATCACAGAGGACAGTGGCAAGAAAGGGGCACGGCCCAGCCAGCAGTGCCCTTCATCACGGGACATCCACGTTCTCTCCTCTACGTTTCCTGGATTTTTTGGCCTTGGTCACATCATGTGCTCCCATACCTTTGTATTTTTATACATGCTGTTCCCTCTTTCCTATACCCCTTCCACACACTCCCCAGATTGGCAAACTCCTAATCATCCTACAAGACCCAGTTCAACTGGCACCTCTCTCTGGCAGCCCCAAGTCCTACAGCCACTGGGGTTGGGGGGCTCCTTTCAGCTCTCAAAGCTCTTCACCCTGCTGGGTTTTTTGTTTTTTGTTTTTTTGTTTTTGAGACGGAGTTTCGCTCTTGTTGCCCAGGCTGGAGTGCAACGGCGCAATCTTGGCTCACTGCAACCTCCGCCTCCTGGGTTCAAGAGATTCTTCTGCCTCAGCCTCCTGAGTAGCTGGGATTACAGGCATGTGTCACCACACCCAGCTAATTTTGTATTTTTAGTAGAGACGGGGTTTCTCCATGTTGGTCAGGCTGGTCTCGAACTCTTAACCTCAGGTGATTCGCCTGGCTTCCAAAGTGCTAGGATTGCAGATGTGAGCCACCGCACCCAGCCCACGCTGCTGTTTTTTTAAAAGATGTTCTTCACCAGTTTGATGGGGATGTGGGAAAATTAAAACTAACTCTCAGACATTGCTGGATGACAAATGGCACAACCTCCTCACAGAGCAACTGGAGAATCTTGAGGTGGATTTCAAATGCACACGCCCTTTGACCCAACAATTCCAATTTTAAGAACATATTCCACAGATATGCTCACTCACATGCTCAACAGAAGCCAGGAAAGCCCCTTCTACAGAGCCTCTGCAGCCTCACATGAGGTTGGGGAGGCTCTCTGTGGACTGACAAGGGCGACCCTCAGGATAAAATGACAAAAGCCCGGCACAGGACAGTGGTTGTGGGATGTCCCCAGGAGTGCAGAAGTCTGAAGCAATGTGCAGCATCATGAGCCTGAATATGTACAGGCTATTTCCAAGATACACTCCAGGTAATGTTAAGTGGGTACTTCTGGGCTTTTTATACCTCCTCATATATATTTCACCTTTCCACAAAATAATGGTAGCCTGAGGTAGGAACGAAACTGAATCTGTAGCCTTTCATAAAGTTCAGGTGCTGTTTTCCATGCACAGGTATCACCTCTTCTTTTGCTTTCTTTCTTTTTTTTTTTTTTTTCGAGATGGAGTCTCACTCTGCCACCCAGGCTGGAGTGCATATCAGCTTTTCAAAATGTAACCATAATGATAAACTGAGAGGGAACGATGATCGTTTGCTGTGATACTCTCTATGCTTATCTCCCTCTCATTTCAACCTGGATTCCGAGAGCAAGGACCCTGTCTGATTAATCCTTTAGAGCACCCTCAGCTTCCATACCCTGCCACCAAGAAGAGCCCAGGAAACATCTGACAAATGCATGAATGGGGAATGCATGATTGAGAAGCCTGTGATATTACCAGGCTGGGGTGGTCCCTGCCTTCCTCATTCAGAACTGAATCAATAACTGTGTTCTTCCCATGAGCCTGAGGCAGGAAGGTAGCCCATGCAGGGCTCCCCGAGGCTCCCAAGCACCCAGAACACACACTGGCAGGAAACAGAGGCCAGATGGCAATGGAGGACTCTCCCCTTCCCCCGCACGCTCTCATTTCCAACTTCCTTTCTTGTCTCCACTCTTTCTGCTTATCTGCCTCTTCATTGAGGAAGTGTCGGGCACAGGAGGGATGGGCTGCTGGAAAGAGCCAGGACTAGGAAAACTGCATGGCCACCAATGTGCTGATGAGCCCTGGGCAGTTCTCCTCATCCATTCGAGCTTCCCAGTCCTCATCTGTGGACAGGCAGTTTAACCCCCGCTTGCCAGGTGGCTCTGAGGATGAAATAAGATCACCTGTGGAAACACATGGAAAGTGCCTGGCACATGGCAGGGGCACGTATTGTCACTCCTGCCTGATCCCTGGCTCTGAGATTTATCAGAATCCACAAAGATCAAGTTGGAATGTAGATGTGTTAAACAATAAACATGATTAGAAAACTGTACATCTGCATGTTAAAAATGTAAAAGTAACCACTAGAAAAATATAGATAGAGGCCAGGCGCGGTGGCTCAAGCCTGTAATCCCAGCACTTTGGGAGGCCAAGACGGGTGGATCACGAGGTCAGGAAATCGAGACCATCCTGGCTAACACGGTGAAACCCCGTCTCTACTAAAAAATACAAAAAACTAGCCGGGTGAGGTGGCGGGCGCCTGTAGTCCCAGCTACTTGGGAGGCTGAGGCAGGAGAATGGCGTGAACCTGGGAGGCGGAGCTTGCAGTGAGCTGAGATCCGGCCACTGCACTCCAGCCTGGGCGACAGAGCGAGACTCCGTCTCAAAAAAAAAATAAAGAAAAATATAGATAGAAGGCATAATTTCCAAACCACTAGAGGAAAAACAAAATAGAACCAAGACAGTTTGATCAATTTAAAAGTGAAAGAAAACGAAATAATAGTTAACTGAAAATATAAAGAAAGATGGCTGAATAAGTCACAACAGATCAACAACTACAATAAATGTCAACTTTTTCAACTCACCTATTAAGAGACAGAGACTCTCAGATAGGCTTTTGATGAAGCCCAGCTTCTATGTGTTGATAAGTAAGGTAAAGCATCACAAGAGTTCCTTGGGGTTGGAGTTCCTGCCTGCCACCTTCTATGCACTCCTCATTACTTCTCCTGTCCTGATGCTCCTAGCCTTAAATCCTCAGAGCTAAAGAACTGTGCCCCTTGCTCTCTGGGTAGCTGAAGAGTACCCTGTGGTCATTCCAGATGCAGTGGGCTGATTGTCGCAGTCACTTGTCCTTCGCCTCCTTTCTGAAAATCAGGAAGGATACTCATTCCTGGATTGAACCACATTGCAGGAAGAGGTAACTGGCTACAAGTTGCTGGAGACCCTAGGGCAGCTGCACACAGCCCTCTTGGAAGATTACAGATCCTTCAGTGCCTTTTGTCCCCAGGGCCAAGCCCCTGGAGCACATGTACACAGAACGCAATATCAGGACTCAGCCCTATGTAAATATTTTTAGCCTACTCTCAGCTGGGCCTTTATGGGAGACTCTGAACTCCCCTTAAAAGAAAGGGAAGAGGGGCTGGGCGCGGTGGCTCACGTCTGTAATCCCAGCACTTTGGAAGGCCGAGACAGGTGGATCACGAGGTCAGGAGATCAAGACCATCCTGGCTAACATGGTGAAACCCTGTCTCTACTAAAAATACAAAAAATTAGCCAGGTGTGGTGGCGGGCACCTGTAGTCCCAGCTACTCAGGAGGCTGAGGCAGGAAAATGGGGTGAACCTGGGAGGTGGAGCTTGCAGTGAGCAGAGATCGTGCCACTGCTCTCCAGCCTGGACAACAGAGTGAGACTCCGTCTCAAAAAAAAAAAAAAAAAAGGGAAGAGGACCAGAAAAAGGAGTCATCAGAGTTAGATCATTAGCTGAAGCTATCTGGGCTATCGTTTATTACAAATGAGGAAACTCAGGTCCAAAAAGAAAGAATGGTTTGTCTAAAGACACGCAGTGTGTTAATGGCAGACCTTTCCAATATAATCCCAAATTTGGTTATTCAAATACTGATGTCATGAATTTTGCCACAGCCAGGGTACAGTCTAAACACACATTTGATTTTTTTCTTTATTTTCTTTTTCTTACACCTTTTTTTTTTTTTTTTAAGAGATAAGGTCTTGCTCTGTTAGCCAAGCTGGCTGGGTGTGAACTCATGGGCTCAAAGCTATCCTCTCCTCTCAGCCTCCTGAGTAGCTAGGACTGCAGGCACAAAGCACTGTGCCCAGCTGACAACATTATTTTTCATTTTAAACGTTTCCTTACCAAAATATACTTAGTCCATAAAGCAACTTTATGTCACTTGCCATAAATTGAAGGTAACTCATAAAATGAATGGGGTGAAGACATGTTTTTGGTTAGAAACTGTTGTCATTTCAAACTGTGCGTTCAAAGACTGCTTCTTTTTCTGTTAAAAAGGGAGATTTGGCCCAGGTGCAGTGGCTTACGCCTGTAATCCCAGCACTTTGGGAGGCCGAGGTGAGCAGATCACTTGAGGTCAGGAGTTCGAGATCAACCTGGTCAACATAGTGAAACCCCATCTCTACTGAAAATACACAAATTAGCCAGGCATGGTGGCGGGTGCCTGTAATCCCAGCTACTCAGGAGGCTGAGGCAGGAGAATCGCTCGAACTAGGGAGGCAGAGGTTTCAGTGAGCTGAAATTGTGCCACTGAACTCCAGCCTGGGCGACAGAGTGAGACTCCGTCCCCCTACCCCTCAAAAAGGGGAGATTTGTAAGCACTAGAGAGGTGTTAAACACTTATCAGCACCTTACCTGAGACCTTCTACCTTTTTTTTTTTTTGAGATGGAGTCTCGCTCTACTTTGTATAATCAGAAGGATGCAAGAGAAATGAAAAAGGATGGACCTTTCTCTCCATCACTCCGTGTTACTTCATGTGCTTCTGTGCACATCTCCTAATCTCAAGGACTTTGTCTCAGGAGTCCTGGGGCCCCAAAGGCTGGCCCTAACCTCCCCGCACCATGTCCCTGTCTATCCATCTGTAAAGTGGGGATCATAATCCCTACTGCTGAGGGATGTTGGAAGCCGAGAAACGGAGTAAGGTAACATGGAAATCCCCAGAGCATGTCCTCCTATGTGGCATTAGAGGTGTTATCACCATCAAACCCTGAAGGAGGGATCACCTCTGCAGCTCCCCCAGCCCCAACTAGGAGGGTTGCTCCCTCAGCAGCCGTCAGGCTCTGGAGTGAAGTCCTCTATGAGAGTGCTCACATCCTGCCACATAGGCAGGTGGCAGATCGGTTTCCCTGGGTGGGACACCCCCTCCTCTACCTGGTTCCCAGTTGAGGCCTCTGTCTCTGCAGGAAACCTGGGTGTCTTAGTCCATTCCTGCTGCTATTACAAAACACTTCAGACTGGGTAATTTACAAAGAACAGAAATTTATTACTCACAGTCCTGGAGGCTAGGAAGTCTTAAGATGAAGGTGCTGGCAGATTTGGGTGTCTGGTGAGGGCTGCGCCCTGCTTCCAAGATGATGCGTTGTTGCTCTGTCCTCACACGGAAGAAGAGATGAAAGAGCCAGGCAGCTCTCTGTTTTTTGTTGTTAGGTTTTTTTTGTTTGTTTTCGAGACAGGGTCTCTGTTGCTCAGGCTGGAATGTAGTGGCGTACACACGACTCACTGCGACCTCCACCTCCTGGGCTCCAGTCATACTCCCACCTCAGCTTCTCAAGTAGCTGGGACTATAGGCACATGTCACCATGTCCAGCTAAGTTTTCTATTTTTCTGTAGAGATGGGGTTTCGCCACTTAGCCCAGGCTGCTCTCGAACTCCTGGGCTCAAGCGATCAGCGTGCCTCCAAAAGTGCTGGGATTACAGGCGTGAACCACCGCACCTGCCCCAGGCAGCTCTCTGAAGCCTCTTTTATATAAGGACATTGATCCCATTCATGACAGCAGAGCCTGCATGTCCCAATCACCTCCCAATGACCCAGCCTCTTAATACCATCGCCTCAGGCTTTCGGGTCCAGCATGTAAATTTTGGAGGGACACATACATTCAAACCATAGCACTGGGCTTGTCATGCTCCCCACCTGCCCACCCACTCCCTAGCAGGGGCTACACTCCCTGGAGCAGGCACTGAAGGTGCCATTTATAAAGCCGGAGCTGGAAGAGCCCTGCAGGGTCACCTCGTGCAACCTGACCCTTTTACAGATGGGAAGACTGAGGACAAAGGCAAGGCCTCCTCCCTTAGACCCTTGAGCTGGGTGGGAGCTGATCAGAGGTCCGTGAATATATTTGGGGTTGGGAGTGGGGAAGGGAGGGGAAAAAAACCACACTGACATGTCAAAATGAATAAACGTTTAATTAAATGCCCACAGAACATAACATTAGTCAACTAGTCAATTGCATCTCAACTCCACTCTTGTGTAGTTATACATAAATTTTATTTAATGAGGCATGTGGGTGCCTTGTAATATGTTGATGTGATGGGGTATGGAAATGCCAAACTAGAACCTAGCAGAGGTCTTAAAATAGCTCTGCCCACAAAAGAGAAGGGGTTTGCCAAAGAGCCCTCATTCATTCAACAAGCACTAATGAGACTATGAAGCCAGCAGAGCCCACATGAAGGGCCTCTGACCCTGCCCTGGGCAGCTCAGTCCTCCCTTGCCTCTGGCTGTCATCTCTGGGTATCCTGTCCTGGACATCTCTCTATCCATCTTCCCTAGAGCAGGGTCCCTGTTTGCACATATGGGGAAACTGAGGCCTAGAGAAGACAGGGCAGACCTGAAGTCACAGTGAGATTCACTCAGTGGCAGAGCTGGGATCAGCATCCAGACTCCCCTACCATGCCCCTCCTGGAAGCAGGCAGGCCAGCATCCCCAGGGACCCTTCCTCACCCCTCGTGAATATTCCCACGGCTGACCCAGCCCTCCCGCTTCCAGAAGTCTGCAAGGAAACCCATTACAGATTCATGCGGCACCTACTGCATTTCTAATTAACAGAACATAGTTATTCTAATTTTAACATCCCTCTCTACTACCTCCGTCCCCTCCCCTTCCCCTGCATTTATGTAAGGGATGTTTCTGCCTCCTGAGAGTGTGATGCAGCCCGGATCTCTCGCCTGTTCTTGGGATGAGTCATCTTTTGGAGGGCTCTTTGTAACGTGGGTGACGCTTGTTCTGAGGTCCCTGACAGACACTTCCCCATGAAGCAAAGAACACCAACCCAGGGGCACTGGACCAGGCTGGAGGCTGGAGGGCTCAGCTCCCATTGACCAAGACCCTTAAAATAAAGTCCAGCCACCTCCCCAGGCCTTCAGGGCCTTGCCTGGCCTTGCCCTGTAACTGACTCATCTCCCCTAGTCTAGGGTTATCAGATAAAATACAAGGTGCCTAGTTACACTGGAATTTCAGATAAACAATGAATCATTTTTTTTAGTACAAGTATGTTCTATGCAACTTCAGGACACTTACACTTAAAAAAGAAAATCAGTCATTGCTTATCTGAAATTTCAGTTTAACTGGCAATCTGGCAACCTGCTCCAGCCACACTGGCCCGTTGCTGTTCCATAATCTCGATAACTTTCCCACCACAGGGCTTTTCATTGCTGCCTTCAGCCTGGAATCCCCACCCCACCCCAACTCCTTGACACTGAGGTCTCACTTCAGGTGTCACTGCTGCAGAGCAGTCTTCCCTGAGCACCAGACGGAAGTGGGGGCCGCCACCATCCTCCCTCTTATGGCCTTATCTTTCTCGTGGCACTTGGCACTGCCTCAGAAACAATCTTATTTACTGACTTGTCCATCTCCCCCACTAGAACAGCAGGTCTTGAGAGAAGCCAAGTCCGTCCAGCAGAGGGCAAGGTGCAGAGTCAGTGCCCAATGCATGTATATCCAATCATGTTTAACATTTATTTCTTTTTTTGGGATGGAGTCTCGCTCTTGTCGCCCAGGCTGGAGTGTAATGGCACCATCTCAGCTCACTACAACCTCCGCCTCCCAGGTTCAAGTGATTCTCCTGCCTCAGCCTCCCGAGTAGCAGGGATTACAGGCGTGTGCCACGATGCCTGGCTGATTTTTGTATTTTTAGTAGAGACTGGGTTTCTCCATGTTGGTCAGGCTTGTTTCGAACTCCTGACCACAGGTGATCTGCCCGCCTTGGCCTCCCAAAATGCTGAGATTACAGGCGTGAGCCACCGCGCCCAGCCTTTCTTTCTTTTGTTTTTCTTTTTTCTTTCTTTTTTTTTTTTTTGAGAAGGAGTCTTACTCTGTTGCCCAGGCTGGAGTGCAGTGGCGCGATCTTAGCTCACTGTGATTCTCCTGCCTCAGCCTCCTGAGTAGCTGGGACTGTAGGCACGTGCCACCATGCCTGGCTAATTTTTGTATTTTTAGTAGAGATGGGGTTTCACCATATTGGCCAGGCTAGTCTCCATCTCTTGACCTCGTGATCGGCCTGCCCTGGCCTCCCAAGGTGCTGGAATTACAGGCGTGGGCCACCACCTGGCCACTTTCTTTAATTAATTTCTCATTTAATTCTCAAATCAACCCAAACGATGGAGGCGCTGTTAGTGCCTCCATCTCCCAGGTGTGGAAGCAGAGGCACAGAGAGAGCAGGCGGCTTGCTCATAGTTGTGCAGCTGATAAGAAGTGGAGCCAGGACTGGAATGCAGGACTTCCGGCTCCAGGCCCTGCAGATAAAGCCGTGGCCTGGCCCAGCCCCTCACTATACTAACTTCAGTGTTTACTCAGCTGACCTGCAGAAAGCCCACCCTGGCCACACAGCCTTAGCCCTCTCTGACCTCAGCCTCACCCTTGAAGCCACCACCACCTGTGCCCAGCTCAAAGCACTGCTCCTGACCCTGCTCGTCTTTGCAGATAAACAACGGGTGATTTTTTTTTAGTACAAGTACATCCCACACAGCTCCTTCCCTCTTCTGGGAAACCTTCCCTGTTTTCCTCTTACTACTCCTTCAAGATGCCTGAGGAAGCCTCAGGATGCCCCTTCCAGGGAGTCCATCCTGATCATCCCTATCCTCTCCACCGGAGTGAGGCCTTCTCTGAGCTTCCTCAGCATTGGCCCCATTCTGGCCCTGGTCTGAGCCTGCGCTTCACCACACTGAGCTCAGAAGCATAGGGGTGGGCTGAAGGCCTCCCGGAGTCCCAGCACCGCAGAGATGAATGCGGGATTGCAAGGTCCATCCTCCCATCAGCAGGAAACCTCAGCTTCTGTCATCTTTTCTGTTCTCAGAATAACTTTGGTCCCTGTCCCAGCCTGTCCCTGACCAACCAGAGTTGACTCCTCTGGTGTGGACTGGAGCAGAGACAGAGAATTGGGGTGGCTGGTTCCCGGAGGGGATTGCAGGAACAAAATCCATGTAGGAATTTTGGCTGAATGCCTCTCAAGACCCACCTAGAGGAAACACATGCCACGTCTAGGAAGTTGTCCAAGGGAAATAACCAGACAAGGGCAGAGTTGTCTGCACCAGGACGTTCATTTCAGCATTGTTGATGGCACTGACACATTGGAAGGAAGCTGGGTGCCCCTAAACTGGGGATGGGTGAGGCCACCAATGCCACATGTATGCCTCTGCTGCAGCCTACCTTGCTCTCTGCTGATCACTCATGATACCCTCACACCCTCAACCTGGAACCTTTGAATGGCTGTGCCTGTGCCTGGAACACTGTCCCCTACCTGCCCGTCCTCTCTTGGCTACCACTTACTCCTCAAATGCCAGCCCAGTCATCACTTCCCTGTGAGCTCCCTCCCTGACCAGGTCAAATCCCCCAATAACATCGGTCTTCTTCCAGGAACTTGTCACATCGGCCGTGGTCTGTGTACAGAGTGGAGCTTGGTGTATCTTTTCCCTCTAGTTGAACTGTAAACTCTGTTAAGGTAGAAATGGATCTGCTTTATTTCCTAGTGCACACTCAGAACCTAGGAAAGTGCCTGGAACACAATAGGCGCTTAATATTTGTTGAATGAATGTCTGATGAATGACTAATGGATAGAGGCCTGTACTTATTGGCAGGGCACACACAGGAAGAGTCCTGGAGGGAAAGAGCAGCACGCTGAAGTGGAGTCACAATCAGCAAAGGGGCTGCAGGCAATGCCTCTGTTCTTCTTGCTTATCTGTGTTTTCTACTTCAATTAACTCCCATTATTCTGTGATTAGAAAAGTACACACCTGGGGGCTTGTTGAACTGCAGGTTCTGATTCAGCAGGTCTGGGGCTGGAGAGTCAGCCTTTCTAGTGAGCTCCCTGGGTGCCGCTGCTGTGATCTGAGGACCCAGTGTGAGCAGCGAGGCTGAGGCTGAAGAGTGTTGCATGGGGAAAAAGAAGAAGGTGGTTAGAGAGCAGGAGAAAAGGGGAAGAGAGGGAAGGGGAAGGGGCAGAAGCAATGGTACAGGTGGCGAGGCCTCTGCCCATCTGTCAGCCCCCAGTGCAGGTGCCAGGCAAGGGAGAGGAGACCTCCCGGACACTGCCCTGCAGCTTTCCAGGGCACAGTGGGTGAGTGGATGGGAGGAGGTCGGTGCCATGGAGGGTGGATGGGGAGACGGTCAGCTCTGGGCGGCACTGCTGGGTGGGGCGGCAGGTGTAGTTTGGGGATTAGGAGCCCCACATTTGACTTTTCTCCGGCATCGGCTAGTGACTTGTTCTCCACGGACCTGGTTCCATGTCCCTCTCTCACATGTCCCCAGTCAGGCAGGGAGAAGTGACAAGTTGGTAGTGTCTTTCAGACCCCAGTGGCAGTGTTTATTGGTTACACTGAGCTGGGCTTTGGGAGCGGACGGCCCCTGTTCCACCTGCGGCTCAGCGGTGGCTCTGAGGCCCCACCTCCCTCCTGCTGAGGGCAGAGCAGCCCCTGGAGTTCAGCACATCTGCTCCCCGAGAGCTCGGCTGATGGAGCAGGCTGTGTCCTGGGCGCTGGGTCCTCTCCTTGCCGGGACTCTCAGCAGGCAAGGGATGGGAACCAAGGGGGCAGAGTCTGGCAGGATAGTCAGAACTAGAAGCAGAAGCCTAGACCTGTTCCTACTGCCCCTTGGGGTGGCAGGGGAGCCGGGTTACAGGACAAACAGGCAGCGGCAAGGCAAGGATACACATTTTCCCCAAATACAGGCCCGCCCATGGCCCCAGGCTGCAGTCATCCCCTCAGCTTCCACAGAAGGGAGTGCATCCCCCCACACTCTTACCCCTCGAATAAACTTCCCAGCCCAGCTCCAAACACGCCACACCCCTGCTGAGGCACCATCCATGCCTCCCCACTGCCTACAGGAGAGGGCAGACTGCTTCCTCATTCTCTTAAAGAATTTTAGCAAAACTATACCCCCCCAATATTTTAAGTCGACATCTATAACTTCATCTTGGTTAATGTTTATACTTTCGTTAATAGGAACTAGAAAATATTAGACATTGTGGCTGGGCGTGATAGCTCACACCTGTAATCCCAGTACTTTGGGAGGCAGAGGCAGGCGGATCGCCTGAGGTCAGGAGTTCAAGACCAGCCTGGTTAACATGGTGAAATCCCGTCTCTACTAAAAATACAAAAATTGCCCGGCGTGGTGGCGGGCGCCTATAATCCGAGCTACTCGGGAGGCTGAGGCAGAGAATTGCTTGAACCTGGGAGGTCGATGTTGCAATGAGCCGAGATTGTGCCATTGTACTCTAGGCCCAGGGCAAAAGCAGCGAGACTCCGTCTCAAAAAAAAAAAAAAAAAAAAAAAAAATACAGTGAGGGCTGTGATTGGAAAATATTATGATACAACTTGATGAAATAGCACTCCGTTATCAAATTAACTCACTCAGAATCTGAAGTTATGTGAACCTTTATTGAGCGGGTTGTATCCATTTTATATTTCCAAATGTGGGAACCCTAACAGAGACCAGTCACATTCAGTCGATATCGCTGGCTTCTGCTCCCCAGCTGTTGTGAATTCAGAGCATCTCAGCCCAGCTGAGCTGCCCCCAGGTGATGCTCCAAGACGAGGAATGACGCAGGCATCTCACAGCAGGACCTCTGGCATCTCCTAGACTGGGGGCCCGTGAGTTTTGGATGCCCAGGGCAACAGGGCAATATGCCATAACTCCATTGTAAACAGTGAGAAGGTGAAGCCAGACTGCTGCCCGGAAATCCTCACCACTTAAGACTGTCCCTGCAGGAGAAGTTTCTGACCTTGCCTCCAACTACCCCTCCTCCTACCCCATGAGATGCCCCTTGTTCCAGCCCCATTCCGACTTCACTCCCTCCCAGAGCCTCCTCCACCCCATCAACTGGGCACAGTCTCTTCTCCAAGGCTCCAGCACCTTCCGTCCTGTGAAGGTCCTTTGAACCTGGGTTGTCTCCCTCGATGCCCCACACGGAGAAGCCTGCCTGACTCAGAGCTCTGCCCCTTCCCAGCCTGCCCCCAGGACACTGCCAGCACGTAATGTGAGCTAATGAATGGCAGTAGAATAAATACATGGGCAGGCAGGGCATCAGGAGCAGATGCCAACGTCCCTAGGAGGCGATAATGGCAACTCAACTCTGGGCTTGGAGACAAAATTATCCACCTGGCAGCCAACAGGCATCGGCCTCCAGCTCAGCTGCCTAAGAAACAGCCCTTAATAATTTTCCTTTAATTTAGACCCTGAACCTCAATTCTCCTCCCCCATTCTGGCTAGAACTGCCATTTTGGTCATTCCTTAAAACTTAACAAAGGGATGGCCAGGTGTGGTGGCTCACATCTGTAATCCCACCACTTTGGGAGGCCGAGGCAGGCGGATCACGAGATCAGGAGATCCAGACCATCCTGGCTAACACGGTGAAACCTCATCTCTGCTAAAAATACAAAAAATTAGCTGGGCATGATGGCAAGCACCTGTAGTCCCAGCTACTCGGCGGGCTGAGGCAGGAGAATGGCGTGAACCTGGGAGGTGGAGCTTGCAGTGAGCTGAGATCGCACCACTGCACTCCAGCCTGGGTGACAGAGCGACACTCTGTCTCAAAACAAACAAAAACTTAACAAAGGGTTTACGTTGTTGCATTTAACTGCCCTCCCCTCAACACTCACACACAATCTGCTTGCCCACTGCACCTAGGGACCCTGTGGGAAGTGGACACAGGTGTTCGGAACTGCAACTGTCACCTGCTCCTTTGCCCTTTTAAGATGCTTCAGCTCCAAACCCATGATATTGAGGGGAAAAACAGAAACCTAACATGCACAGCCTCCTCTAGTCACTCCCTTTTCTCTTCCTCTGTGTTCGTCCTGGGCAAGTTGGCAGGAAAAAGCTGAGACTATCTTGGAATATGGGTGAGCGACAGCCAGTCCTTCCCCATCTCTGCAATGATGGTTTGGAGTAGACTAGGACAACAGTGGCCTCCTCTGCTCTGCCTGCACACACTGACTGGTGGTGACCACCTGGATGCTGGGTTGTAAGGAGTGCTGAGGGAGTCCTGCTTCTGCAGGAAAGAGTGATGGGAGCGACTAGCAATATCTGCCAGGGCCAGAGGAAGCGGTGTGGAGACACACATGCCTGGTTTTTACAAAGTAGGAAGAAATTCAGACATTGAAAACTGGTGGCCAGGTGGGGCTTGGTGGCTCATGCCTGTAATCCCAGGAGTTTGGGAGGCTGAGGCGGGAGGATCACTTGAGCCTGTGAGGTCGAAGCTGTAGTGGGCTGAGATTGTGCCACTGCACTGGGTGACAGAGAGACACTTTGTCTCAACAACAACACACAAAACACAACACAACAACAGCAAAACACACACACAAAACTGGTAACCCAAGGACAGGTGTTTTCGCTCACTGTAGGTTGTTATAGTTTTTAAAACTTGAATTTTATTGCCATTATTTATCTATAAGTTTTTATCCCAAGAAAGCTGGATTAGGGGAGTTTGGAAAACCAGAAGAATTGGCCCCACTGGGGCTTTGTTCCCATCTGGCCACAGCAACTGGAGCCAAGTGGGCAAGGTCATGCAGTCCAGGTCACCAGCATCCACCTCTGACCCCCTGGCTCGGGTGTGTCTACCTGGCCCGGCAGCGTCCATGTTTGTGACTATTATTGATTTATTTCTGTTGCTCCAGTGAGTGGCAGAGGGGACTGCTAAGAAACAACTCCTGGAGAAGGTGTGTCATGGTCTCCAAGAGACTGGGGATGGCTGCCCTGGACCACCCAGGGAGACGAAGGAAGAAAAGTTCACATTTATTGAGCACCAAATGTTTGCTCACCACTGTTGTGGGTGGTGGGGGGAGGGGTGGTTCAACACAGGAATTCATTATGTCCACGTGGCAATGCTGTGAAGGAGGTCATATAATTACCATTTTGCAAACAGGGAAACAGGCTCAAACACGAAGTTTCCAAGGTCATCCAGCAGGTGAGTGGCAGAGGCAGGATTTGCTTTGCACCTGGGCCCTGTCCACCAGGCTCGCTGGACACTGCTCTTGCCCCCTGACTCTCCCCTGTCCACCGAGAAGGACCCTGACAAGGAAGCTACTATGCTTGAAAGCAAGGAAGCAAGGGGTCTTTCAGATTCCACTTTCCTGGTTCTTGTCAGTGGTCTTTATGGGCTTTCAGTGAAGCCTCTCCAAATAAAAGTGGTCGCCTGATGAGCTATGAAGTCTTCCACAGAGGTTCATTTGCTAATTACATACAACATAAAACTTAACACAGTAATAGACAATCACCCAGTCCGTGGCCTCAGGTTTTGCTTCTTTTTTCCTCACTCTTTAACTGAGATTGCTTGCCTTATGTGATGTTAAAACTGTGGATCAACTGTGGAAAACTGTGAAGGTTACAACATTTAATTTTGGGAGCTGACATGGTTTGGCTCCACATCCCCACCCAATCGCATCTAGAATTGTAATTCTCATGTGTTGAGGGAGGGACCTGGTGGGAGGCGATTGGATCCTGGGGGCAGTTTCCCCATGCTGTTCTTGTGACAGTGAGGGAGTTCTCATATCTGGTTGTTTGATAAGTGTCTGGCAATTTCCCCTGCTCTCTCCTGCCACCTAGTGAAGAAGGTATCTGCTTCTCCTTTGCCTTCCACCATGATTTTAAGTTTCCTGAGGTCTCCCCAGCCATGCGGAACTGTGAGTCAATTAAACCTCTTTCCTTTATAAGTTACCCAGTCTAGGGTAACATCTTTATAGCAGTGTGAGAGTGGACTAACACAGGAGCTGATTGCCCCAAAGAAGATATCAATATATAAAACATCATGGAGTATCCTAAAGCACGAGCTGCCACAAATCAGTAAGAACCAATCAGAAAAGAGCCAGCTGGACAGCCGTCATAGATTTGCATTAATGACCTTGATTCTTCACTCCCCCTTCATGTCATTTGCCTGGTGACTTTGCAGCTCCTCCCATCAAAGATGGAGTCTATGTCCCCATCCCTTGGTGCTACTTCAGACACTTGTTTTGTCCAGTAGAATGAAGTGCAGATGACAGCAGGCCAGTCCCAGCCTAGAGCTCAAGAGGCCTCTGTTTCCACTTGCTCCCTTGCACCTGGGTTGTCACCATGAGGACATGTCTCCAGCTGGAGGAGGATGAGAGACACACAGAGCAGAGCCACTCCCAGCGGAGCCCACACTCATGAGAAATAATTAAGTTATCTGATTTAAGTCAGTAAAATTTGGGGTGGTGTGTTACACAGCAATAGCTAACTGATACACCTAATACAAAATCAGGCATATGACTAGGTATTTTATAGCATCTTTCTTTGGAGTGATAGAGAAATAACTAAAAAAAGTAAACACTTGAGTGGAGGACAGACAATTCATAGAGGCCAATAAACAAAAAAGCTCGGCCTCACTAGTAATCAAGGAATTTGAATTAAACTCATAAAATGCCATTTTAACCTACCAAACCAGCAAAAGTAAGCACACACATATGGCAATATTACGTGTTGGGAAGTAAGGGGAAACAGAAATTGATATCTAGCTGGTGGGTGTGCAAATTGGCACAATGCTTTGGAAATTAATTTGGCAGCATCAAGCAAAATGGATAATGGGCACCCTGTTTCACCCAGTAATTCCACTCCCTCCTATCCACCCTAGAGAGACTCTGGCCCCTGTACTCATGGAGTCTTGGACAGGCATGTTCACTGTAGCACTGTTTATCATAGTAAAAACCTGAAACAATCTTTCTGTCCAACAATGGGGAAAAGAGGAATTAAAGTGAGGTGCAGCTTTATGATGGCAAAGTAGACAACACCGAGGAGAAAAAAGCATTCCACTGAATGTTACAAAGTAAGAGAACAGTTACATGAACATTTAAAAAGGACACACAAAACAATATTTTATTAATTGATACTTTAAAAAATTTATTTATTTATTTATTTTGAGAGGGAGTCTTGCTCTGTCACCCAGGCTGGAGTGCAATGGCAACACCTCGGCTCACTGCAACCTCCGCCTCCTGGGTTCAAGTGATTCTCCTGCTTCAGCCTCCCCAGTAGCTGGGACTACAGGTGTGTGCCACCAGGCCTGGCTAATTTTTATATTTTTAGTAGAGACCAGGTTTTGCCATGTTGGCCAGGCTGGTCTTGAACTCCTGACCTCAGGTGATCCACCTGCCTTGGCCTCCTAAAGTGCTGGGATTACACATGTGAGCCACTGCACCTGGCCTTGCTGATGCTTTTTAATAATAAGAGTTGCTTTGGAAAGATTGGCTCCAAACTTACAAAAGTAGTAGCCTATGAAGAGAAAAACGAGAGCTGGGCACAGTGGCTCAGCCTGTAATCCCTGCACTTTGGGATTCCGAGGCGGGTGGATCACTTGAGGTTGGGAGTATAAGACCAGCCTGACCAACATGGAGAAACCCCGTCTCTACTAAAAAAAATACAAAATTAGCCGGGCGTGGTGATGGGCACCTGTAATCCCAGTTACTTGGGAGGTGGAGGCAGGAGAAGTGCTTGAACCCGGGATGCGGACGTTGCAGTGAGCTGAGATCGCGCCATTGCACTCCAGCCTGGGCAACAAGAGCAAAACTCCATCTCAAGGGAAAAAAAAGACGAAGGGCTAGAAAGTAGAGGTTACATGAGACAAGTTATAACAGTAGGGTTTTTTTTTTTTGGGTCTGTTTCTTGAAAAACAAAACAAAACACACCGTGGAAGCCTATAAGATCATGCTAACAAAAGCCTACATTGAGTAGTAGGCATGGGGGTTTGTTATATTATTTGTTGTACTTTTCTGTTAAAAGTTTTTTTCTTTTTTTCTTTTTTTTTTTGAGATGGAGTCTCGCTCTGTCACCCAAGCTGGAGTGCACTGGCCAGATCTCAGCTCACTGCAAGCTCCGCCTCCCGGGTTCACGCCATTCTCCTGCCTCAGCCTCCGGAGTAGCTGGGACTACAGGCGCCTGCCACCTCGCCCGGCTAGGTTTTTGTATTTTTTAGTAGAGACGGGGTTTCACCGTGTTAGCCAGGATGGTCTCGATCTCCTGACCTTGTGATCCGCCCGCCTCGGCCTCCCAAAGTGCTGGGATTACAGGCTTGAGCGACCGCGCCCGGCCAAGTTTTTTTCTTTTTTAGATGGAGTCTCACTGGACTCACTGCAACCTCCACCTCCTGGGTTCAAGTGATTCTCCTGTCTCAGCCTCCCAAGTAGCTGGGATTACAGGCGCATGCCAGCATGCCCAGCTAATTTTTGTGTTTAGTAGAGACAGGGTCTTACCATGTTGACCAAGCTGGTCTCGAACTCCTGACCTCAAATGACCTGCCCACCTCAGCCTCCCAAAGTGTTGGGATTACAGGCATGAGCCACCGTGCCCGGCCAAAACTATTTTCTTTTTTTTGAGACGCAGTCTCGCTCTGTTGCCCAGGCTGGAGTGCGGTGGTGCAATCTCGGCTTGCTGCAAGCTCTGCCTCCCAGGTTCACACCATTCTCCTGCCTCAGCCTCCTGAGTAGCTGGGACTACAGGCACCTGCCACCATGCCCGGCTAATTTTTAGTATTTTTAGTAGAGACGGGGGGTTCACCATGTTAGCCAGGATGGTCTCGATCTCCTGACCTCGTGATCCGCCCGCCTCGGCCTCCCAGAGTGCTGGGATTACAGGCATGAGCCACCGTGCCCGGCCAAATTATTTTTTTTATAAAAAATTTTTGTTAATTTTTTTCTTTCTTTGTTTTTTTGAGATGGAATCTCGCTCTATTGCCCAGGCTGGAGTGCAGTGGTGCGATCTTGGCTCACTGCAAGCTCCGCCTCCCAGGTTTACACCATTCTCCTGCCTCAGTCTCCCGAGTAACTGGGACTACAGGTGCCCACCACCATGCCTGGCTAAGTTTTTGTACTTTTAGTAGAGACAGGGTTTCACCGTGTTAGCCAGGATGGTCTCGATCTCCTGACCTCGTGATCCACCACCTTGACCTCCCAAAGTGCTGGGATTACAGATGTGAGCCACCGTACCCGGCCTTTTAATTTTTTATGAAAAACATTTTTCCTTGTAAAAAATATTTTCCTATGTTAAATTTTTTCTTATGTTAATTATTATTATTATTTTTTTTGAGATGGAGTCTTGCTGTGGTGTAATCTCCGCTCACTGCAACCTCCACCTCCCAGGTTCAAGTGATTCTCCTTCCTCAGCCTCCTGAGTAGCTGGGATTACAGGCACATGCCACCATGCCTGATTTTTTAATTTTTAGTAGAGACCAGGTTTCACCATGTTGGCCAGGCTGGTCTCGAACTCCTGACCTCAGGATATCTGCCTGCCTCATCCTCCTAAAGTGCTGGGATTATAGGCGTGAGCCACCATGCCCAGCAAAATTTCTTCCTTATGATTATAAAATAATTCATGAGACAGTCCACAGCTGAGCTGGTCTGAGGAAAGTGGGTGAAAGGCTCCCACAGTGGATGCCCCTACCCAGGAGGGTAAAAGAAGGTACACATTGGGTGAGCAAACTCTGGTGCCAGTCAACCAGGATTTGAATCCTGGTTCTGCCACTTGCCGGCGTGTGACCAGGTGAGTGGCTTCACCTTGTGGGCCTCGGTTTCCCCATCTGTAGGTGGCTGGGCCTGCCTCCTAGGGCTGTGGCGGGGATGAAGTGAGCTGGTGACTGGAAACGCTCAGCATGTGCTAGCAGGTGGCGTGCAGGAAACAGCGGCGGCTCTGAGCATTTGCCCTGCCTCTTGGCTTCTTCCAACCATCTATACAGATCTACACAGACTGCTGGGAGCCATGCTGGTGGCCAGAGGTGGTTCTGTCAAGTTGGCTTTGTTTGGCTCTAGCCCAGGTGGCTTGGAGGTGGCTGAGAGGAGTGGTTTGGAAGAGACTAGTCAGCCCTCTCTTGTTTTCTGTCCTGCGGTACCTCCCTTCAGCCGATTCTCCCTGGGCTCTGTCTGGTGGGCACTCTCAGCCTGTTGTGAGTTTCAGCTTCCACCTGCCCCCTGGCCCCTGCTCCTCCCTACACTGACCTGAGGTTCAGGATGTTCCAGAAACTAGAACCCAGAGTTGGGGAAACCCAGAATCACATTCCTTCGTGGGGATTCACTCATGCATTCATTCCAAAAACCATCCTGAGAACATCCCTCCCACTGTGGCCCCGCCACAGTGGCTGCAATGGAGAGTAAGGCTGAGCAGGATGGTTTCATGTGGGCACAGGACCCACAATGATGGAGCGATGTGTCCTGTGGAGCCACATTCCCATCCACCCCCATAGCAGCCTCTAGTGTGTGGCTGACCACACCCTTGCCCAGAGGAGATGGGAGCGCAGGAGGGGCAGCTCCAGCATCGCACAACCTTGCTGTGCCCCGTCCTCAGAGGTTCCTGACTGGGTGCCTGGCTAGGCCTGAGGCCAGGGACGCCCAGGAAACCCTGTCCCAGCAGGATGGGCTGAGAGGGCCCACCAGACAGCCCAGAGGGAATCCGCAAAGGGAGGGAATGTGAGACAGAAAACATCTGCCTTCACTGCATTCAGCCAGAAGGGAACCACAGCACGTTTCTTATCTGTCACGGGTTGCTGCAACGTTGCTGCCTACCACGCTGTCCCCAAGAACCATCACTCTTTTCATAGCCATGGGCTGCAGGCCAGGTGATCCGGGATGGGCAGGTCCCTTGCAGGTGTCCTTCCTCCTGCTTGGACCTGCAGCTACCTGGGCTTCCTGATTACTACATCAATGGCAGGGGCACAAGAAGAGTGAGGGATGCCCAGCACTGACCCATGGTCCCTCTCACCCATGCCAACCAAAGCAAGTCACATGACCACACCTAGCCTCAATGGGCAGAAGGAACTGCAAAGGCATGTGGGAGAAGGCGTGCACAGAGGGAGGCTGAGGGTCTGGGGACAGTGATGCCATCTAGCATCTGCTTCCTGCTGGGAGCCACTCTGGGTGGGTGGTGAGTAGGACACATGTCAGGAGGTCCCCTTTGCAGGTGAGGAAACTACTGTGGCCCAGAGAGATAAATAATTTCTCTCCAGCCCCAGAACAAGGTGGGTCGAGACTCCTGGTCACCTGATTGCTAAGCTCTCCCCAGCCTAGACCTCTGCTACCCATCCTGGATGCCCCAGGTTCCGTGCTCCCTGCTAGCGAGTGTTCGCAGACCTTGTGATGTAACATTCCCAGGATGCGGCCAGGTGCGGTGGCTCACACCTGTAATCCCAGCACTTTGGGAGGCTGAGGCGGGTGGATCATGAGGTCAGGATATTGAGACCATCCTGGCTAACATGGTGAAACCCCGTCTCTACTAAAAATACAAAAAATTAGCCAGGCATGGTGGTGGGCGCCTGTAGTCCCAACTACTCGGGAGGCTGAGGCATGAGAATGGCGTGAACCTGGGAGGCGGAGCTTGCAGTGAGCTGAGATTGCACCACCGCACTCCAGCCTGGGCAACAGAGGAGACTCCGTCTCAAAACAACAACAAAATATTTCCAGGATTCATGGATGCACATGTGAGCATGCACAAAGACACACAGAAAAACAGAGAACAAGAGTTCACTTTTGGCCAGACTTAAGAATTCTAGAGAAAAAACAATATATTATATACTATATTTTTAGTGCTAAATGGTGCTAAAAGCCTTTTCTGGCAACCATTAGAGATAGAGAGTCGCTTGGTTAGCTTGGGAGCAGAAAGCTGAACTGTGTGGCATCACATGGTTTTGTCAACATGCCTTCTTGGGCACACTTGCTGGCAAGATCTGGCTATGTCCAGATGCACTTGAATTTGCCAACCTGAGTGTGCTTGAAAATGATGCTCACCCCTTGGGGAGAATAAAGCTCAGACCTCTAGCTCTGCCAGGCCCCAGAGTATCATAGATGGGTAAAGGGAAGAAACCATCATCATCAGAGAGAAGTCTCATCAATGATCACACCCTCTTAAAAAATCACATAGAGCTTTATTAAATAAACCAAGTAGAAAGGCTCCTGTTTACATCCAGGTTGTCAGTTTGAGCTCAAGTAATATGCAAGGCACAATTCTTCCTTTCTCCAGCTTTAGAAAAATCAACCACATGGCCCAGCCCTGAAGGACTGAAGGGGGCTTGTGCGGGATCCCCAGTCATCCTGGACTCTCCACACAGCGTCCATGCATGGATGGCCATGGGCATGAGTCTCTGGATCTCCCTGAGGGTGGCCTAGCCTCAGCCTAGAGCACAGGCACCTGTGATCTGAGAATCTCAGATCCAGAACCAGGAGCTGGGAAGAGAGGACTTCTCCAAGGGTCTCCTCCCCCAGCCCCTGGGGAGTCCCTTCTGGATGGGCAGGCCCTGGGCTGGTGGCTGCCTTCCAAAACCGGCCCAGGCCAGGCTCTAGGGCCTGCTGGGAAGCTGCCTGGGGCCCTGCGCCTGACGAGCTGCCATAAAAGTGGCCGCCTCTCACACTGGCAGGCGGTGGCTCAGATCTGCTGAGGTTCTGGAGTGGCACAGGAACAGGAGGAGCAAATGACACTGGGTCTTTGTGCTGAGGCAGGACACAGCAGCTTTCCGAAACACACACACAGAAAATACGACTCCTGCTGCCATCTCAAGGAATTTTCCTAAGGACAGTCCTGGTGTCCTGATGGAGTGAGAGGGATTACACTTGGGATGTCCCAGCGGGGCCTAAGCCAAGTCCACCAGATGTCTCAACAGCGTATGAAACAAAAACAGAGGACTGAAGTCCGTTCACAGTGGCCCGTGGTCGGGCAGCAGCCCTGGGTGAACTCCCGTGTTCTCCAGCCTCTCGCTCACCCAGGGGTTGGCTATCCCGGCCTCCAGGTGCTGGTTCCTGAGGCTTCCGTTGCGGCAGTGGGGCAGACACAGGGACATGCACGTCCCACTGCTCCCCAAAATTCCTAGCAGCAACCAGACTAGGGGAAAAGTAAGTTTTTACAGGGGGAAAAACCCCACCAAAAAAACCCTAAAGTAACTGGACAATCCTTTCCCTGAGACCACTACAGTAACGTCACCTACAGACAACTTCTAAAGAGTACTTTTAACTGCTCAAAGTCTTGAGAAGGGAGAGATTTCAGCAAGGCTAGGAAAATAAAAATGCAACAGCACATTGTCCAGAAACCCTAGACAACCATGCAAAAAGGAATGAGCAAAAAAGTCTTAGCTTTGTAAGACCTGAAAGGAAAAAAACACACATTTAATACTCCTATATAAAAGAATGAGCTAATGGGCAGAGCCAAAACTATAGCTCTGTGTGAACAGAGACGGCAGTGAAGCTGGCGGGGGCACTCGTCTGGAGGGGCTTGTTCCAGTGTGAATGCAGCAAGGATCTCCCATCTTGGGGGTGCACGAGGCTCGGCTGAGATCCATCCTCTGGGAACCTTCACAAGGCCTAGTGGGAGGCATAGGCTGGGCTCCACAGCCCTGAGGGAGGGCTGGCTTTGCGAGCAGGAGGCAGTGCATTGGGAGACGTGGGTGATGAGGCAGCGAAATCTGGGATGGGAAGAGAGACGATGTGAGCAGCAGAGCCAGGGAGAGCGGCACGCTCCTCAGTTACAGCCAGCATTCAGCAGGCGCCTGCCTCACCCAGGACACTCTCATAGTGATGCCCCGAGGCCTCCTCCCAGCCAGCAGAGGGAAGTCCATGGGCACCTGCTGAGCTGGCCTCATCCACACAGAGAGGCCTGGGATGCCACCCTAACACCCAGGAGCGCAGAATCTGTCCGGCGAGAACAAGTGTCAAGTTTCAGGACCACAGCAGCATCTGTCCAGGGAGCACGTGGCAGGGAGGGCCCGTGCATCTGAACGCAACACAGCCTTGGGCAAGAGCGCCACAGGAACAAAGACCTCGAAGGGAGCAGTGGTTCTACCGTGCTCCGGAGACCTTGCAGAGACCCAGGCGTGGCTCCCAAAACCCAGGGAGGAGCACGCTGAGAGAGGCAGCTAGAAAGGGCAGGTGCCTGCTGCCAGAACAGCTGCAGAAAGCAGCAGAGCTGTGAGAAGGCTGAGCACCCATGGCCTCCCCTGGGCACCGCTTCGCAGGTGGAGAAGCCGTCAGGCAAAAGGCGAGGACGTGTGGGCTCTCCTTACCCAGGAAAGTGCTTCTACCCACACAACTGGGTCTTCTTTCAAACAAATTCAGGGACCCCCCCTGAAGCTGGTCCATGGGCCCCCATGTCAGCAGACACGAGCTCAAAGACTCTCTGTGTAGGTGAGAGAACCCTCAAATGGGAATCAGAAGACATTAAAGGGCCTTCGCATAGAACACTACAGGCTGGGCACTGCATTGTTTGAGAGAAATTGCATTCACACAGTGAGGTGCTCCCTGGAGCTGTGCAGGGTCACCAGAAACAGTTGGACCATTGAAAGAAATGAATTTGCCCCTTCTTCTGGGAAATTTCTCGTCAGAACTACCCAGAATCCCCATCTGTGAGTCAGCTCATCCAACCCCAGCTTAGAGCCTTCTGAGGCAGCCCCAGCAGGTGAGAATCTGGTCCTAGCATGCACCCCTGCCTAGACAGAGCTCCTTGCTGCCCACACCTCCACCTAGCATAGCTCTGCCTGGGGAAAGCTCTTGCTGAACCAGGACTGGCAGCCCCTCTGCCCTGACCCTCCTGGCTCCCACATCTGTCCTCTGGGCCTCAGGCTCCTTTGGCCCAGGCAAGGACCTGTTGAGACTTAGGGTTCAGAAGCCTCGACCCCTCCCCCAGAGCTCTTTTCTTTCTCAGCAGCTGCCTGGTTCTGCCTGCAGGGGGGTTACTCACAGTGGGGGCTGTGCCCAGGGCTGGCTCGAGGCGTGAGGGCTGTAGGCACGGCAAGATCCCGGGGCGTGCAGACAGTGTGGTAGGCTGCAAGAGCACATGGTTGGTTAGAGCAGGAGGGGGCAGGGGAACAGACCCAGAGATACACGCAGCCTCCTCACCTATGATCATGACCGCCGTCCCAGCCAACAGGGCAAAGAGCGTGAAGAACATGACCTGGTAGGAGTCCAGGAAGTGCTGAAAGAGGCTGGCTCCATCTGCCATCAATGGGAAGATGAGTTACCAAAACCACCAGGCCCACTGTGGTGTCCCATCATGTTCCTGCACTACTGTATGTCTACAGGGCAGTCCACAGGCCCCTCTTAGACATAAGGAAGAGGGCCAGGCCACCTGCTGGAGGTCCAGGCCCACAGCTGCTCTTGGTACTCTGGCGCTTCCTCTTCTGGCTGCTGAGCAGAGGAGGGGCACAGTCCCTGTGGCTGCCACGTTGATAACAGATGGGAAAGCTGGGGAACTAAAGTCTGCCCCAATGAGCAGTGATCACTTTGAGGGACATTTTGCATTTCTGACTCCTCCATTTCTTCTTACACCCCAGGTTTCTACTGATAGCCAGGACCACTTCTGCCTGTCCCTCCCCACCCTGGTCTGTCCCAGATGACATCATTCCGCAACTCACAAGGACCGGGCCCACGGCGATCCATCACAAAAGCCACTGTCACTGGGATGGTAATGGCTTGGTTGGTCGCGGGGCTGGAGAAGGTCAGGGTAGTGGACAGAGGCCCCTGGCTGCCGGCCGCAGGGTCCGAGATGCCAACTGTGTATGTGATGAAGCTGGGCCACCCGAGAGACTTCTCCTTTGCGAATGCCAGCACGGCTGGGGACCTGGATTTCACCTGGAAGAGACATCAGAGCTGGGGGTGGGACTCAGTGGAGGGAACACTGAGTGGGGCCTCAGGACCCCGAGGCGGGAGGGCTGCTCTGCATGGCCCATCTCTGGAAGCACCCCCGCTTCAGCCTGACATGCTGGGCTTCCCTCCTGGGGCCCAAGGGTATAGAGTGGGGACCCCTGCCCAGGTCACACCTCATGGGCAGGTAATGACACCTGGGCACTGCTCATGGGTGGCATGTAGTCTGCAGAGTCGGGAAGCCCTGTCCGTACTCAGGGTGTTTTTTGAGGGAAGAGCAAATCAATATGAATGTCAGAATCAAATTCAAGTTTATTCAATTCTAATCAAGCGCTGCTTACAAAAATGCTAAACCAGGCCGGGCGCGGTGGCTCACGCCTGTAATCTCAGCACTTTGGGAGGCTGAGGCAGGCGGATCACGAGGTCAGGAGATCGAGATCATCCTGGCTAACACGGTGAAACCCCGTCTCTATTAAAAATACAAAAAACTAGCCGGGTGTGGTGGGAGGCACCTGTAGTCCCAGCTACTCAGGAGGCTGAGGGAGGAGAATGGCGTGAACCTGGGAGGTGGAGATTGCAGTGAGCCAAGATAGTGCCACTGCACTCCAGCCTGGGCGACAGAGCGAGACTCTGTCTCAAAAAAAAAAGGCTAAACCAACACGAAATATCACCAAGCACCCGCTCTCCAAGGCAGCAGCCTGAGCTCTGCTCACGGCTGGTCTCCAGCAGCCACCAGCAGGCGGACCCTCCCCCCTCATCGGCGATGCTGGGCATTCCCTGCCTCTGCGGGAGAACATGCTGTCACGCTGGCTGTAGCAAGGCAGGAGGATGAGCAGGTGGAAATGCCGAGGAACTCCTTGGTTCTCTCACCCCAGAACTCTTTCCAGCCTGCTAGGCTCCGGGCCTGAGGGATCATTCACCCCCCAACCCCACCCCAAGACTTAGTCATAGGGGAAGTGAGGCCTGGAGAGAGGGGACTTGTCCCAGCAGGGATTAGGGCTTTCCTCCCTGCTCTGTGGCGGATGCTCCTGCACTGAATTCGGCCATGCCACGCACCACACGCTCTCTGGCACCTTTTCTCGGTTCTCAGTGCTGCCCCCACAAGCTTAACTTACAGCTGGGGAAGAACAGCAGAGGTCGGATCAATTAATACAATCACACAGCCTGAGACACAGCAATACTGCTACGGAAAGAGTACTTCAATTTAAAAATTATAATAAAAATAAATTTTAAAGAGAGCTGGCCCAGGACATCCACACCACATTCCCTCTTCCTCCAGGGCCTTCCTGACGCCCTTGACTGCGGCCTGGCCTGAGGCATGCACATGCCACTCACCTCCAAGTTCTCCAGAACCTCCGGGGCACCAAAGACCCTGACCTCAGAGCTGGTGTAGTGGTTGCTCAAAAGGATTTCAGCCTGGTCGGCGAAGAGACCTGGGCTGAAGGGCACCTCGGCTCCCACCTGCTCTGTGGAGAAGTGGCTGCTGGAGAGGGAGGCAGTGACCACCAGAGCTGTTTTCTTCATGCTCAGGTGCTTCCGCTGCTTGTCTGTCAGCCTGTGCATTGTGATTGAGCAGAAGTACTGGCCTGCGGAGACAAGAGTGTATTGTCTTGTCCCCTCTCCTGCCCGTGCACTGATGTCATTTCTTCTCCCTGCTTCTCTAACCAGCGTACTCCTATGCATCCTCCAGAGCCCAGGTGAGAAGTCACCTCCTCCAGAAGTCCTCCTGGGAATCCCCCGTAAAGGCCTTGGCCAAGCTAGGATACCCTCTGTGACCAGCAGTCCTCCCAAGTCCCCCTGGAGTTAATCCCCAGGCTGGGCTCCTAACAATCTCTCCCCTCTGGACAGATGGCCATGGTGAGCTGGGCACATGAAGCCCCAAGATGCCCAGAAGACACAGACTGTCTCCAAGTCCCTTTCACTTTCAAATCCTCGCAGTTACCCAGAGCAGCATCAAACTGTGGCTCTACAGTGAACACATCTTGAGATGGGAAATCAAAGACGGCCGGCTTGAACTGGGACTGGCAGCTGATGAGGGCCTCTGGGTGCAAGGCCTGGATGACTTCCCTCTGGGTGGGGGTGCACTCGCCTAGAGAGGGGAGAGATGAGAGGGTGTGGGCCAGGCCCGATGGCCACCACACCGAATTCCACCAGGCCTGCACAGGCTGGCTGGGCCACAAATGCCACCTGCCTTTGCATGTCTTCCAGCAGGGCCTCAGGGCTGCTCAAAGTTTTGAGATGCAGCCAAGATTGGTAAAGCCAAGGACACATCATATGGAAGAGGGCGCCATTCGGCATCACAGGGAGCTTCAAGTCAGAATTTCAGCATCTGTTCCAGACCTTGTATCCAGGGGCACAGCAGACGGGCCGGGCCCGCTAATGCCTGACTTCTGTCCCTGTCAGCAGGGGAAATGGCAATTTACTTCTGCACATTCGGAGGGCACTAGTTCTCCACTAACACCTGAGCAGCATTTTGGCAATGGCACAGTGCTGTCCACTTGTGCTGAGGAAGGAGCAGAGGCTTCCATGATGGAACAGAGATGCCTCGTTAATTAGGACGAGAAGGGCGGTGCTTCACTCTGCCAGTGAAGTGGTGTAAGTAAACAGCCCTGTTGACTTACTTATTTCTGGCAGCTGCTGTTTAGGGCTGTCATGGGCAGGGGATGGGATTCAACATTCTATGCATGACCTGGGAGAGGTCATTACAAAAATTAAAACCAGCAACCAGTCCTGCTAATTCATTAGTTTCTGGGATTCATGGTGGGAAATTGTGGCTTTCTTTGCTAGGGTGCCCTTGGGCTGAAGTCACATTTCTAGTGCAGAACAGGCACCTTCTGGGAGCTGGGCTCCATTATGAAGATTCCTTTCGCTGGCTCAGCTTTTGGAGGACTCCAAGTTCAGAAACGCTAGAAGGAGTGGACGAGTGGGGGCTAAATGCCCTCTCTGGAGTTGGTGTGAGTGTGAATAGGAAAAGCAGACAAACTCCATCCGGAGGACACAGGAAGCCACCTCCCTGCTCCCAGGTACTCTGAAGACCGCCCAAGCCCCTCATTAAGTACCTCTCAGGTTAGAGCTTCTGTCTCCCACGGCAACAATCACTTTGGAGGCTGTAGCCTCCTGGAAGCTGGTCTGGATAGGGTGGAGGTGACGGGCCATAATCCTCTGAGGGACGCCGACCACGACCTAGAGAGGGAGCCAAGGAAGCTTCATGGAGCGCCGCCTATGTCCCAGTCCATGCTGAGCGTTTCCACGACCTCACCCTGCAGTCTGTGACACAGTGTCACCCATTTCACAGGTGGCAACACTGAGGCTCAAAGCCTAAATGCCTTGCTAGAATGTGGCAGAGAGGGGGTTTGAGCCCAGTCTAGTCAGACTTCACAGCTCAGTTCTCCCATTGAATAAGCTGCTTCTCCCAGCAGCCGACTGGACGCTGAGCAGCGGGCCTGAATTCATTAATTGATCTGGGTGGGCTGAGGATTTTGGCTCTTGGGACAGCCAGGATTACTTCTCTGTAGTACAGCACCGCACCCCAACCAGAATCCAGTCTGCCCAGATTTTCCTAGCTGTTCCTCGTGGGCCCCATCCTGCACCTGGCCACATCCAAACAGCCCCAGGCTGGTGACCCCCCTGCAATCCCTTGGCTAGGACACCCTCCCACCTTCTCTGCAGAGCCCAGCCCCATCCATCCTTCAGGCCCAAGGCCACTTCCTGCAGCTGAAGGCCCCCCTCCCTCTCTCAGCAGGCACCAGCGGTCCCTGCCTCCGGGGATCTGGTTTCTACCAGTAGGTCAACTTCAGAGCAGGGATGGGATCGAAGCCCCTGCAGCTCCCAGGGATGTGTAGGTGACCAGGCCTGCATCACTGTCAAACTCACGGGGCCTCCTCTCAGGGCTCACCACCATCCACCTCCAGGGACTGACAGAGGCTGTGTCCCACTCCCTAGCCTGGGACCCCCCAACTCTGGCTCTCCTCTCCCCTTCCTCCCTGTCCACCCTCAGAGAGTGCCCAAGGCCTCCTGGCCCCTTTCCTACCTGCACTCCCGGAGTGCCCGTGCGCTCCCACCCACTCCCAGGGCTTCAGAAGCCACCTCTGGAGTGAGCCTCCCCCCGTCCAGCCTTCTTCACAGTGCTCCTGCCGCACCCACCCAGCTGTGCCCCCTGCCTCACCTGGGAGAGCTGTGACATCTCTAGCTCCCTGGCCCAGGCTCCTCACCTCCCTGCAGGCCTACCCACCTCTGTGTGCCCCTCTCAACAAAGGACCAGTAGCAGCCTGGTCACCCCAAGCCCTTCCTCCCCTCCAGCCCCACTTCTGGATGCTCATGGAGCTCTGATGTGCCTTCCTCCCTCCCATCTCTCCCAAACCTGCCTTTAGATTCTGCCACACCCAATGAACCCAGCTGAGGGCCTGGCCTCAGTCTCTGGCCAGTTACCCTGCAGCCACTGCTCTCTCAAGCTCCTCCAGGAGCCAGGTAACCTCAGCAAACACAGCCTTGGTCTATTGCACTGTTTAAAAAATTCCACTGAGTGTGGCATAAGCTTCTACCCCTTCACCCTGGAACAGGAGCAGCAACAGTTAACTTCTGCTGAGCACTGGCTATGAGCTGAGCACCACCCTAGGGGTTTCCCATGTGCTAACTCACTGAATCCTCACAACGCTATCATCCTCATTATATAGACAAGAAAACCAGGGTATAGCGAGACTCAGTGATTGCTCAGTCATAGCCTTGTAGTGGCCAAGCTGGGATTTGACCTAGACCATCTGGCTCTAGATGCCCCACCGTCAACCTGCACCAAACTGCCCGGAATCCGGTGCATTTTCTGATCTGATCACAAAGCCAGACCATGCTTCTCCCACACCCTCTGTTCCAGCCCCCCATGCTCTGCCCTTGAACCCTGTACACCTTTGTCCATGCCACCCCATCCCCTGATCAGAGGCTCTTTCCAGGAGAGCACAGCTGTATTGTCAGAGGATGCCTCTGTCTGCAACTGGCTCGCCCAAACCGCAGAGCTACAGCACTAAATATGCAAACTATTAGGTTAAACTGCTAGGTTCCATAAAGCACATGCTGCCTCTAAAAATGAGATGCATTTGGATCTCAGTCAGACTTGGCCCACTGATTCATTCCTAACTGGAGATGAATGGAAGAGAGAGGTTTTGTTGCCTCCAGACTCAAAAAGTGACTTGCACAGGGAGTCTTAACCTTGCAGGTGACGGGGAAGCACCGGCTCCCAGGAAGTGCCCACTCTAGGGCTGCCAGAACCAAGCCCATGGGAGCTGGAATCCACCCTACAAGGCTGCCTGTCCACATCACACCCTCTTGAACATGGGAAGACTGAGGCCTAGAAAGAAAAGGGAGCTTGTCCCCATGTCAGAGTCAGCAAGTGGCCAGTCCCAGACTCACGACTCCCAGACCCCAAGCCCTCAGATGGCTTTTCTCTAAAAGGAAACGTCTTCATAATCCTCCCAGAAGGTCAGGCCCGCCTCACAGGCCACTGAGCCACTTGTGCCTCCGGCTGCTTGAGGCCTACCTCCTTGTAGGTCCTCAGGTGCCCAGCGACCTCGTAGTAAACTGTTACAGATCCCACGGCCCGTGCCACAGCCACACCCGTCTTGGGGTCTATGTGGAGGATGCTGTTGGCCGAGGAGCTCCAGGTTCCCGAGAGGCCTGGAGAGGAAACATGGATGTCACCCCCTTCCCATAGCTGGACACTCCAGTCAAAGCCCAGCTCACCTGGATGATAAGCCAGCCTCCTCACTGGCTGCCACTACCCCAACGGGCTCACTCAGCAGCCTCAGGAGACAGCCACACTGCCTGCCCCAGTGCCGGTCATGCTCCTGGCTCCAGCCACCTGGAGCCATCAGCTTTCCTACCCTGCTGCACCCACCCTCTACAGGGCTGTGGCCTCTAGCACCTGCTCTCCCTGACCCACAACTTCCTGCCTGGAATTTCCTGATCATCCTGGCATGAAGCTTTAGCTGACCCCTGCCCAGGAATGGTCTGGTGCTGCTGCCAGGCCCTGCCCTCTGTAGCTCCTTCCCCAAAGCACAGCCCCTCCCCATTCCTTCGTTGCCTTATCAATTCCTTTTTAGCAAACAGACAGCAGGTGTGAGGCTCAGAGCTTTCACCACATACACTTCTGAGTTAAAAGCCAATCACATTATATAATAAATACAATCAAAGGACTCAACCATAATCTATTTATGGCAAATTATATTTGTTTTTCCTTAAAGGTAGTATTTCATCTCCTTTTAAAATGAATTTAGTAAGGTTAAAAAAAAAAAAAGGTGGAGACAATTTGAAAATAAAAACTAAGTAAATAATTGTACATGTGTTCCACAGATGTACCACAGGTCACCTGCGCATGGCTGAAATTTGGAAGCCACTGATTTAGCCCAATGTCCTTCTTTGCTTAAGTCTCCTAGCCTGTGCTGTCCACGGTGGTGGCCACTTCCCACAGAATTCACTAAAATGGTGAATTCAGTTCCTCAGCAGCAGCGGAGATCCGTGTGTCTCCTGGCTAGAGGAACTGTGTGAGACTGTGCAGAGGCAGGATGCCCCACAGGAGCAGGGGACGCCCCCCGGGCGGAGCTGTTCCAGAAAAGGGCCGGCAAATGCTTTCTCTGAAGGTCGGACATAAGCATTTGGGTTATGCAGCCCATATGATCTTTGCTATGACCACACAGTCTGGCAGTGGTAGGGTGACAACAGCCACTGACCATACATAAATGCATGGTGCAGCTGAGTGTCAACAAAAATTTCCTTGCAGAAAACAGGCACAGGCTGGATCTGGTCTCTGGGCAGCAGTTTTGGAGCACTGCTCCTGAGTATCCTGCAGGTCTGCCTGCAGGCCCCCGTGACTGGCGCTGAGCCACCGCCCGGGTAGCCCCCGCCCAGGTAGCCCCCACTCAGCTTTGCAAGCGTCTGTGACTCCACAGGTTCCCTGGCTCAGGATCTGTCTTACCTTCCAGGCTGGTCAGAACAGTGGCCAGACAGAGCACATCCCCCACCACCATGGCCCCGGACAGCTCTGGGGAGATGGCCTGTAGGACAGGCAGGGGCACAAAGTCCGAGAGGCCTGGGTGCTCTGCATCCCACACACGGAGCAGTGTCAGGCCCACACTGACTGTGCGGACAACGCAGGTGTTGTTGGTGGAGCCCTTCCCAATCTGCACAAAGTCGTCTCTAGGCACAGGAGAGAAAGGAGGGCTTGCTCTCAGTCTCGGTAAAGAAGCCTCCAACTCCCAGAGGGAGAAACGTAGTCCAGATCCTCTGCTGAGCAAAACATTCGACTGACTGAGGTCCCAGTTGTGGCCCCAACTCGAGGTTACCAAACAGCAGCCCCAGACGAGGGACCACTGCAGGCAGATGGCACAGGCCTCCTCACTTGTCACCCCAGAAAGCACACACAGCCCACAGCTAGGCAGTGGCAGCAGCATCATTCCGGCATTCCAGAAAGGAAACTGAGGCCCCGAGGGGAAAGAGATCCAGAGTGCTTCCCTACGCTCTTCCCACCAGAGAACTGGACACACCAGAAAGGGAAGGCTGCCCTTACTACGCAACCTGACTGCAGAAGCAGCCTCTGCCCTTTCCTCCTCTGAAAAATGGGGATCATCACGTGCCCGTGACACAGGCCTGGCGTGAGTATTACATGAGGTCAGCAGTGAGGAGGCACCTGCCACAGGGCAGGTGCTCAATGTTGGCAATGGCAGCTTTGGTGCAGAAGTGTGGACTGTGTGGGGTGATAATTTGGGTTAGGGATCGTGGCCGCATCCTTGCCTCCACCACACCTTTTGATCCTGAGTGCTGACTGGCTCTCTATCAGGTGCTCCTGCCACAAGAAGGCCAGAATGACCTGCAGTGCAGCCAAAGGGCTGCGAGAACTGGGCTCCATTTCCTCCAGGACATGCTCTAAACTGACAGATGGCAATTCTGTGCACACACACAGAGCACCATGGTTTGCCAGAGGTCCTCATGACCCACTCCCTCAGCTGAAGGAAAGCCCTGGAACCTAGGCCACATTGCCCAACATGATAGGTGTGGAAACAGATTTTTGGATGGTGACCTGCTCACAGGGCCCACAAAGGGCAGAGCTGAGGCTAGAACCAGGCCTGACTCTAAACCCTAGTTCTTTCCATAAGGCAACACCCTTGACACCTGTCTTTGAATGCATTCAGCAACAGGGAAACACAACCGTGGCAGGATCTGTGGGCAGCCGGGGCTGAAGGGCCAATCTCCTGTGCCTCGGGGCACACTCCCTGGAGCTTCCCCACACCCTACTTCCTCCTTTGGGGGCTGATGCCTGTCTGTCTTCCTCTGAGATGGTCTGCATCCCCCGAGGGCAGTGGTGCTTCCTCGTGGCCCTGCATGGTGCAGCATGCCCACATCTCTTGGAAACTGAAGTAACACACATCTTCCTTCGATAGCAGCAGCCTTTCTGTGTTATCCCCAGTTGTCTCTATCAGGTACCAGACAGGACTTTATAGGAGAAATGACCCTCGCCCACATCCTACCTGTTAGTGGCAAAGTTGAGGACCGAATTGTGAGCATGGAAGACATCTCCAGAGTTGTCGTGGAAGTGGACAGTGAAGGTCACGGTCATTCCCAAAGGCACAGCCACCAGGGCCTCCTTGTTCTGGGTGTGCAGGACAGGGCTCATGGAAACCCTCAGGTAGGAAACAGGGGATACCTAAAGGACAACATACAGGTATGATGAGGATTCAGTGCCAGGGACTGGCCTCCAGCAAAACCTACCTCTCAAGGAGCGGACGCCTGCCCCCAGGAGGATCCACTTCAGGAACAATGTGGGGCTGGACTTACGGATCCTGAGAGGAGTAAAGGCCACACTCCCCAGAGTGTCCCAACCTAGTGACAAGGTTCTTACCTCCCAACACAGCAGATTGGCTTCACTATGAGAAAACCTACCCAGGAGTGTCCCAATCCATGACTTGGAAAAATGAGATCGCTATTCATATTGCGAGAGGGCGCCCTGGGCTGCAAATATCCAGTTTCTTCAGAGAACCTGGCTCTCGGGGCATTTAAAGAAACAACGTCCTTCTGGATCGCAGGGGAAGCTCTAAGCATGTCACAGTGTGCCTGCAGGCCACCAGGGCAAGGAGGGAAAGGGGGATTTCTGGAGCCCAAGAACCCAAGCTCCATAAACAGCAGCCCTTGTTTCTCTGAGTCCAGGTGAAAATCTATCCTGGCTCAAAAACTAGTGCTCCAAAGGTCTGAACTTCTTTGACAAAGTTCAGTGGTGCAGTGTCTGGTATACAGCTAGTGCTCAATACGTATTTGTTGAAATAGGATGAGTAATCAGTCACTTTCACTCACCAAAAACTAGAGCGGGGGATCTGCTGCCAGGCACTCACTTTGAAACAGAAGATGTGAATTAATGAAAAAGGTCTGTGACCCAGGCAGAGTCTAAAGATTTAAGTGAGTGTGTGTCTTCTGTCATCCAGGGTTCAGCAAGTGGTGATGAGACATGGAAAGAAAATTCCATTCAGCAAAACCCCAGGACCTGACCCAGGGATGCTGATGGAGAAGGTCCCATCCCTAAGGAACACAGAATGGCAGAGGGCAGTACCATGATATGGTAGAAGGACACTGCCCAAAGCAGACAGACCCTATCTCTCAATTCCCATGCAACCTTGAGCAAGTCACTTCCACTCTGAGCCTCAGTCTCCTTGTCTGGAAAATGGGCCACCTCATTCTCAAAACCACAGCAGATGTCATGTACTGGATGTCATGACTTTACTATAGTAGATACCGAGCATATCATCCAATGCTCTTAAGAACAGATCATGTTCTAGGCACTGGGCTGGCCCAGAGCAGGAGCTCCACCATGGGTGGTGATAACATCAGTGGCCAAGCACGGTGGGTGGAGCACCAGCACTCCAGTCAGGAAGCTGTGGTGCCAGTCCCAATTCTGTAACCTTATGCCAATCATGGACCTCGCTGGGCCTCATCTATGAAATGAAGTACAATGATCTCCCAAGGATCTTCGGCTCTGATGACCAGAAGATGCTGTAGCTTTTTATCTACCTAGGACCTTTGCCCCTGAGTTACTCTTAAATTCCTATCTACAGTTTCTCAGCTGGAAGGTGAATATATTCACTTTTACACCTGAGAGGCATACTACCTCAGTGCTATTGCTTGCATTACTCCAAAAAGGAGGAGAATACAACCCTACCTTTACGGCAACAATGATGGTTTGGTTGGCCCCAAAGGGCTCTTGTGCAATCACTTCGATGGTGGATGTCCCGATCATAGACCCTGATGCTAGAAAGCCTTTCTCATCAACATGCACGACTGGAACCTTTTCAGGTCCATCCAAGACGTGGTAGCTCAGAGAGGCTGCACCATCCCTTTGGAAAACAAAATAGAGCTGTTTTTGTAGACGGCAGTAGTGAGAGTGGGCCTGGATACAATGCCAGGAGATCTAAGAGCCTGCGGCTCCCCATGCTCCTTGGAGGTGAAAAAGGCCCAATCTTGGCCCCACGGGCCTCAGGACCATGTGCTGTCAGTTGTCTGAGGCTTCATCAGTCACCCATGGAAAACTAATTCAGAAATCCAATGGTTCCGAGCAAAGTGTGGCTTCTCACTCTTCCCAGAGCAGCACCTGCCGTGGGTCGGCCAGCAGGGAGGGAGAGACTGTGAGGGTAGTTTCTTCCATCAGCTCCATGGGACATTTACTGTAAAATATTATTTCTGCAGCAAATTGTTCTCAATTTACTGAAGCAAGGCAGCCTGGCATAGTGGAGGATGGGGCTTTGAGTCTGACAGAATCCAAAGCCGGTCCCAACATGTCCTGCCACCAACTCTGTGCACATTATGTCCCCTCTTCTCTCAGCATTGACTTCTTACATGGTAAAAGGTGTGCAATGATCCTGCTTTGTCCTATTTATAAGGACTGTCAACAGGATAAAAACAGGCTACCTGCTAAGAAAACTGTTAGCAAACTACTGATACTATGCACTGGGTAGGAAGCAAATTATGCCATATTTTTTACCCTTTTACATATTTATTAATATAATAAAGAAACCCAGGAAGGAAAGGCCTCCAGCTCCCAGGGCTAGTTCCCATCATCTCTGTCTCTTCCACAGCCCTATAGATGACTAGGAGCAAATGTTATTGCTTCTGCCTAAACATTATTTACCCACCAACCCCTTCCTCTTAACCTAGGGAACTCTTACTCATCCTTCAAGAACTCCAGCCCGAACATCTCCACCTGGGACATGCCTCCCCTAAACCTCCATGGACAGCACCCTTCTTTGGGCTCTGGCTTGAATACTACACCTTGCTTTATAATAGCATTCTCCTGCTACCCTCCTCCAGGGCACCCTATGTCACCCATATCTGCGTTCCTGGAGCCTGGCACTTTGTTACTTTTGGCTGAATGAAAACATGCATGTGTTTCATGCAACAAGTAAGTATCCTGTGGCCCGTGGAGTCTCCTGCTTGGCAACTGCCATTCAAATGCAAGCCACTGTTATGAAAGGCATCCTTTTGGAATCAAAGGTAGGAATTATGTTTGCAGAAGAGCTTTAAACAGCTCTTCTCAAGCGTTACTGTGTGGCCCCTTCGCCTGGGGATCTCCCTAGAGTGCAGCTTCTCCTTGGGCAGGTCTTGGGTGGAGCCTGAGAGCTGCATCTCCTCTTCCTGGTGATGCTGATGCTTCTGGCTCATCAGCTACACTCTGAGTGGCAAGTCTTGAAACACAACACTTCTAAGCTGGTGTTTTTTCCCCTTTTAAAGATTGAATTTTAGTAGCTTGCATAAAAATGTTTCCAGGCTACAAGGAGGAAAAAGAGACCCACAGTGAGAAGTGATTTCAAGAAGCAGAGAAGCACCACAGAGAAGAGAAGGAGCAGGCAGAGGCCTCATCCATTCCAAGCACAACAGGAGAAAACCTCCCTGAAAGCACCCATGGCTCCTGACAGTGTTGACACATGAGCTGTCGGATGCAAGTACAGCCACACAGCTTTGCTGGAAACAAGAGCTGAGTCACGTACCTGTTTGTCTGCAGCTTTATATACGAGTTGGGCGACATTAATATTTGTTCTGCTTCTATTTCAGGGTTGAGCAGCTGCAGCTTCTCAAACACCTGCAAGAGAGGGCAAGTTTCACTTCCGATGGGGCACTGGAGTCACATCCAGGCCAGGTGTCTGCTTCTCTCCTAGCAGCAAGAGTCGAGGAGGGGCAAGAGAGGAGAAAAGCAGCTTTCTCGCCTGTCAGGTCACTGGTGACATGATGTGAAGGGCTGACCTTTAAGAGGCCAAAGGTGTGGCCGGGTGCAGTAGCTCAGCCAAGGCAACACAGCAAACCCCCAGTCTCTATAAAATAATTTTAAAAATTAGCCAGGCAAGGAGTGTGCAACTCTAGTCCCAGCTACTTGGGAGGCTAAGGCTTGCACTACAGTCTGAACAGCCGAGCAAGACCCTAATACACACACACACACATGCCAAAGGTATGATGAGAAAAGGCAGGCAGCCTCATGTTTGTGTAGCCTAATGGGAGCTCCTTCAAGGAGCCTGGAAACACAGGCCTCTCCCTCCGTGCCCAGTGAGGGAGAACTTTACCTGCTAGGATGTGAGCTCGAAGGGCAGCACGCACAACTCCAGCAACAGGATCTTGCTCAGGGTAACTGTGCCAGGACTGAGCCTGGGCAAGGCACCACCTAACTGCTCCTTCCTCTCACAGAGACATCCTTCTCCTCATTGCCACCGTCTCAGAACAACCCCCGTTCTACCTCCCAGGTCCCTCTGGCTGGCTCTGGCCATGTTCTTGCAGGATCCACATAGACACACACAAGGGCCTGGTGAGGAGCTCAGTCTAGCAGATGATCAGCCTCATGAGATCGGTTCAGATCTGATCCTGGGACGCCCAGGTGCTCCAAGGCCCTGGTAGCTCCCCGAGCCCACAGCAGCAACACCTGCCTGGGAACTCCAGACCCCTTCTCTGTAAGACTTCAGATGTGTCCACCACCTGTGTAAGTCCCCTCTCTAAGGCCCCTTGGGGCTGCTGCCTATGTGGCCTCCCAGCCTGGTTCAGGGGCAGTCACTAGCTGGCAGGTAAAGCTGTACCCTGAGCTCCCCACTGGCCTCTGATCAGACCAGGTGGATGCCCCTAGGGCCTGAGCCCTGGGCCATGGCCAGTATCATCAGATCTGACAAGTGATTCTCCAAGAGGAAGATGGCCTGATTCTGTCCCTCCCGGCTCCTCTGTGCTCTGTTCAGGTAAGCCTAGATTTCCTTGGGTGCATGGTCCAAAACTAACACCCTCTCCATGCCTGTCTTGAGAGTTGTGGGCTCTATATGAGGTGACAGGAGGGGCAGCACTTCCCAAATGGTGAGAAACAGCCTTTGGAAGCTGGGTGGGGTTTCAGTGTCAGGTGAGACAAGGTTGACTTGTATGCCCCCTTCCGGCATCCACAGGGAAGCCACCTCACTGAGTCTGACGCAGACACACTTACTGCCCGGTAAATACATTCACAAATAGGGTCCCTCCTATTTTTTTTAAACCATGCATTCCTATCTTCTCTCTTTAGATGGAGGGGGAGTTGTAAGAGATTTCCCACTTTCCTGTTAACTAGAAGAAAAGTAACAGCACAAGCCCCATGGTAAATGGCAACTGATTCTTTTTTTTTTTTTTGAGGCGGAGTCTCGCTCTGTCGCCGGGACTGGAGTGCAGTGGCCAGATCTCAGCTCACTGCAAGCTCCGCCTCCCGGGTTTATGCCATTCTCCTGCCTCAGCCTCCCGAGTAGCTGGGACTACAGGCGCCCGCCACCTCGCCCGGCTAGTTTTTGTATTTTTAGTAGAGACGGGGTTTCACCGTGTTCGCCAGGATGGTCTCGATCTCCTGACCTTGTGATCCGCCCGTCTCGGCCTCCCAAAGTGCTGGGATTACAGGCTTGAGCCACCGCGCCCGGCCATGGCAACTGATTCTTGATCTCGCTGTCAGGGAGACAACAGGGCGTGGTGGGGCCTGTGGCAAACTGGACAGCGCAGCTCTAATGGAGTCAAGATTGCTTCTCATTGCCTGCTGATTTTGCTGTGGCAGACACCATATCTTTAGGACATGCTGCATCTTAGATTTTCACATAGAATCTTCCTATCTTTACATGACAACAAGCTGTCTCAAAGGCCTGAGTGAGCCAAATAAAACACATTTGTAGGCTGGATCCAGATTCTCTAGTTTCTGATTTACTCAAACTCCACCTGCTGTGAGATAGGGCAACAGAGGCACAGAGCTGTCAAGTGACCCAACTGAGGTCACAGAATTTGGAAGCTGCAAAGCCCTGCCTTTAATTCCATGATAGGCTCCAGAACTTACTTCCTTTTAACAAAGAACATGCACTTGGTGAGTGTGGGGATGTGCATGTGGACCTCTGTGTGTCTGTATACGTGTTTATGTATGTATATGTGTCTGTGTGTGTGTGTGTGTGCGCGCGCACACGTGCAGGCAGGAGTGAGGGGTTGGCAAATCGGTGGGGTTTTTTTTGTGGGTGTTTTCTTTCTTGAAAAGTTTGCTTCTTTGCCCCTGATCAGGGAGGTGCTTGGGTTAGACATAGTTTATTTCTTCTTGAGGAGGGGACTAGAAACTGTTTTGGGACATATAGGGAACATTTTTTGTTTTTCTTTACAGCTTAGGAGCACCTACGGGTTACTGAGGTCCAGAGGAGCAGAACGAGGCCCTTGAAGACAAAATTGCTCTTCAGAACAAATTTGCCAACTCCCTACCTTGCAGAGGGGCCCAGAGAGGCAGGAGCTCACCCAGATCCAATCCTGTAAGTAGCAAGGACAGGCCGGATACAGACCCAGGGCTGCACCCCAGGCAGGAGAACCGCTGGACTCAGTCCTGACCCCCTGGTTCTGAACAAGGCCCCTCCCTCTCTGAGGCTGTTTTCCAAATGTGGACAGGTCACAGTACCCCAGCCTCTTGAGGCCATTCCCCACTTACCCTGTGACCTTGACCCTCCCCGCCTCAGGCACATTAGCAGGTGCAGCCCCTTCAGCCCCTGCCCAGCAGGCTTCACCTGAGGACTGGAGGCAGCAATACTGAAAAACGTGTAAGGGCGCCCCAGCCTCTGTTGGTGCTCTATGTGTGTTAAATAAACACAGATGATGAAATTAATGGCCACTCAGACACAGGGAGCCCCAAGCTCAGAATTTTTTGCTCTTTTTTTTTTTTTTTTTTTTTTTGAGACGGAGTCTTGCTCTGTCGCCCAGGCTGGAGTGCAGTGGCGGATCTCAGCTCACTGCAAGCTCCGCCTCCCGGGTTTACGCCATTCTCCTGCCTCAGCCTCCCGAGTAGCTGGGACTACAGGCGCCAGCCACCTCGCCCGGCTAGCTTTTTGTATTTTTTTAGTAGAGACGGGGTTTCACCGTGTTAGCCAGGGTGGTCTCAAACTCCTGACCTCGTGATCCGCCCGTCTCGGCCTCCCAAAGTGCTGGGATTACAGGCTTGAGCCACCGCGCCCGGCCAATTTTTTGCTCTTTTGGCCGCATATCAAGTGAGTTCCCACCTCCAGGCCTTTGCCAGCTCCTCCCATCCGGAAACATTACTCTTCTGTGAAGCCTTTGCTTGACCCTACCTCTGGGCTCCCACAGCACCAGTCACACTCGGATGCTTACCCCACTGCGATGGGCCACTGTCAACCCCACGGACTGAGAGCTTCTCAGGTCTCCCAGCCTCTGCCCATGCAACATGTGGCTCTGGAGGAGGATTGGGCAGCTGGCACTTCCTCTCCCCCTTCCCTGTGGCCTGTCCACCTGCCTCCTACCTGGACTTGGATCTCATCTGAGAGTTCTCTAGCCAGGCCATACAGCTGCCCTGATGTGGGGTCCACAGCCTTGACCACCACCCTCAGCCCGGTCCGGCCTTTCACCCGGCCAAGCACGTTCATGGCAAAGTTGTACTGTGACGGGAGTCGGATCGACGCCTGGAAGACATCAAACACATTTTCAGGTGTAAGGCCTAGGTCCCTGTGTCCTCAAAAAGGCAGAGCCGGACAGTAGGCCCAGACCCCCCAGCCCTCTGGTCCTGGCAGCTGTTGGCCTGTTCTCAAGGGCCCCGCCTTCCTGCCTGGGTTGGGTCTGCTAACCCCAGAGCTGTGCAGACCCGGCTTCCCCAGCATGGGTGCCCAGGTCCTGCCCTGCCTGCATCGCACAACGTGCACAGATGCATTTGGAAAACACCGGGCCCACCCACATAAGCCAGGGGTCTTCATGACAGGATGTCCCTCAGACTTCAGTGCTTGTAGGTCACCCAGAGCAATGCTGGGTTTTGCAGTGTGTCCCTGCAGACTGCTTTGTTTTGGGATATCTGTTAATAAGTCTCACTGCTTGTGCTCCATGGGGGCAATGTGGGGGAGCCCCCAGGCACCAGGGACAGGACCCTGTTCCCACTGGGTGGGGTTGCGGGGGGCATTAGTCCTACACTAGACAAGCTTCAGACAGCCTTTAGGAAATCCCATCCCCGGGCTTGGGTCTCTTTCCAGGCCTCCATCCCCACTGTTCCTGAATGAGGCAGGGAGCGACCTTTCAAGCCACCCTCCACTTGGGTCCTGTGTGTCCAAGGCCCACCTGGGCTTGAGCCTAGAGTCACAGGGGCTGGTGTCCAGTCCCATTTCCCCACTGGCTTGCTGGGCAACCCTGGGCAAGTCCCTTCCTGTTTCTGGCCTCAGTTAACACAGAGGGACTTAGTAGCCTCCCCGGCACCTTCCAGCTCTGACATCCCAGGAGGAGCCAGGGCCCCTCGCTGGGCTAAGGGAAGGGGAGTTTGGCCTCTGGGATGAACCAAAAGAAACGGAGGGTAGGCCGGGCGCGGTGGCTCAAGCCTGTAATCCCAGCACTTTGGGAGGCCGAGACGGGCGGATCACGAGGTCAGGAGATCGAGACCATCCTGGCGAACACGGTGAAACCCCGTCTCTACTAAAAAAATACAAAAAACTAGCCGGGCGAGGTGGCGGGCGCCTGTAGTCCCAGCTACTCGGGAGGCTGAGGCAGGAGAATGGCGTAAACCCGGGAGGCGGAGCTTGCAGTGAGCTGAGATCCGGCCACTGCACTCCAGCCCGGGCGATAGAGCGAGACTCCGTCTCAAAAAAAAAAAAAAAAAAAAAAAAAAAAAAAAAAAAAAAAGAAAGAAACGGAGGGCTGCCAGGCATCATCTCAGAAAATGGTCAGAAGCTGCAGACTCTGACCTCCCAGGACTTTTGTGATTTCCTCACACAGCCGCTTCTGTCAGGAGAGGCACCTACTCACTCTGTCTGCGTGGTTAGCATTTGAGAGAAGGGAGTCCCAATGAGCCTTGGGAGAGGGAAGAAAGAGGGAGGGCCTGTCTAGGTGTGAGGATGAGGACCTCCTCTGAGACAATGTGGCAGGAACCCTCCCTGACCCTCGGGGTGCTGGCCTGGGACAGGGCTGGGAGGTGAGCTCTAGGGAGATAGTTACCTACCTCATGGTGCCGCCCTCGGAGGTCCAGGACGTCCCGCTTGGTGACAGACCAGTGGAAGGTCAGGCCTGGCACAGCATTGCCAAAGGAGAAAGGGTTCTGGTGGTTGGTGATGCCGGTGACATACACAGGCATCTGTGGGGGAGAAGTCAGAAGCAGTAGTTCCCAGCACTGGGAATGCCCCCAGAAGCTTTGCTGCCTCCTTCAAGCAGTGGGAGATGAACCCAATTCTTCCCCAACCAGAGAAGAGCATGGCACAGGTTTGGGAATTTTGATGAAATATCAAACGAGTAAACCAGAGGTGGGACTGTTTTCCCCACACTGTCCCTCCCCTGCAGCGGGCTGTGCCTCTCCATGGCCAAGAGACTCATTTCTGGAAGGAGTCCCTGGAGCTCTAGGAGGCCATAGGTCCACCAGCAACACAGCTCGCACTGCCTCACAGTGCTGGTTCCTCCAGGCCCCTCCCTCCTAATCTAGCCGGGGTCCCTGCTCACAGGGCATGCGTGGGTGCGGTCCCCAGCTCCTTTAGTCTCTATTTGCTGAGTTGGTTTGAGGGCACAGGTGGAGGCAAGACGGCAAAAGGCCATAGCAGGTGCCGTGCCAGGCTGCCCAGTCCACTCCCAGTGCTACCACTTCCTAGCTGTGTGGCCCTGGGCACGGGCCTTAAGCTTTCTGTGTGTTCATTTGTTCATCTGCAACACCAAGATGGTTCTGACACCAACCTCCCAGGGCTGCTATGAACACCAAATGGATTAATGTCCAAGACGGCATGGAGTGGAGTAAATGCCACGGTCACTGTGCTCCTGTTAGGCACCTGGTGCTATTCCAGATGTGGGAAGGTGACAGGCCAGCAGGAAGCAGACCTTCCATCAGTGGCTACCAGAGAGCAATGGAGGGTGTCTCCCTGGACGGGGACAGGTGAGAAGCAGGCCCTAGACACCCGGGCCAGGGAGATGGAGGAGGTGGAGAAGCACTCTAACTTGAGGACAGGGTTCCAGCAGTGGCTCTTCAGGAACCAGCATTCAGAGCCCAGGAGGTCAGCTTACCTGGGTGCCTGTCCTCATCCGCATGATGGGGGCGCGGATTCTCACGGCCCGTAGCAGCAGCACCTCCACCTGCACGAGGTCCTGGGGAAAGAGGCTGGCACTTAGGTGCGGGGATGCTGTGCTGGCCAGGGATGTTTCAGGAAGGGACCCCTCAAGGGAAGGAGGCTGTGGCTCAGAATCTGTGGCGAGAAGGCCCCTCAGGATGACCAGCATCGTGCTCCTCTGCCCCGGGAGGCCTGGCTTTGTGGGCAGCTCGCCCTCATGGGCCAGCCACTGCCTCTCCCAAGGCCCCACAGGTCCCAGTCCAGTCCTCTGAGGCTGCCGCCCTGTCTGATCCAGCTGCTCCGGGTTAGCACTGCAGACTTGGGGCCGGGGACTGGTGCCTGCTCTTCCTTAGGCCTGGCTGCCCTCAAGCAACAGGTCTCCAGGCCCTCCCAATCCCAAATCCAGCCTGCCTGTCTCTGACTGAGCAGAGTACAGGGACGAATGCAGGAGCCCTGTAGAGTCTGATCAGAATTTATAACCTCCTTCATTCTTAACTCCACACTCCTATTAATCTGGCCAAAGACTAAGTCTCCTGGCTTCTTCCTAGTGCTGCTGAGTCATGCTGAACTGAGGCTATTAAAACCCTTAGGCCCTTTGCCGTGCTCATGCTGAGCCCATCTTCTGAGTCTCATGACTTGGGCTAATGCCTGGCACACAGTAGGTGCTTGATAAAAACCCATTCCCCTCCTGTCACTCATCCTTCTGTTCAGTCTCCTCCTGCTAGTCCTGGCCCACCCCGTGGCCTTGGGGTGCTGGCTGTGTGACCTGGATTGGACAGATGGAACTGGACAAGGGGCCACAGTTGTGAAGCCCCTGCCTGCCTGGGCTCAAGAACATGCCTTTCAGATAGGGCTGGTGGTGCAGCCCCTCCACCTGCCAAGACCACCAGGGCCTTTCCCCAGCACCTCCCCAACTCGCCAGTTGGGGGACCTAGAAGGGAGGGTGCCCAGCAAGGTTAGACCACAAAGACAAGGAAAACGCAGGGCCCTGTGCCCCTCTTGCTGAATTTCTAGGAAGTTGCCCTTTACCTACGCCCTTAGGAGAAAAACCAGCCAGCTCCTGAGGATGCACTCCTTTTTAGAGAAAAAAGAAAACATACAGTCTCCTGTGGTCCTGAATGTCACGCTCCAGGAAGCCCATCTGAACTCTGCCCCATCCCTAGGACAGGTTTTTACATCCCCAAGGCTTTCTCTTTGTCTTCAAAATTGATACACACTGGGAAAAGGAGTAAATCAATGAACTCAGTGATCAAAGTCAGCCTCCGAGAACAAGGACTTCCCTGCACCTTGTCTGGGGCGGTGCACTCGCCAGCTCCCGGGGCACTGTGTTTACAGGCTCTGAACTCAGGACTGCACAGACTGCTTCCAGGGGACCTAGTTCTTATGAGGAATGGGATGACTGACTCTGAAACGGGTTTCTGTCCACAGCTGCATCACACATCACAGAAGGCTCTTCTTACAGACCAAGTTTCTGGCGCAGCTGTGAGTGGAACCCCAAAGCAGCCTTCCAAGATGCTTCAGCAAGTCACTGCTGGTGAAGAAGGTCAGGGAGGATGCAAAGGCCCTGATTTTAGCCCTGAGCCCTGAGAGGACTCAAGGAGATGAAGGCAAAGTGCTCAGAGCAGCGCCTGCTCTCACCACGACTGCCATCATCCTCCACTGGAAGGGCCCTTTGGGCCTGGGGGTTGCTGAACACCCTGCCTCGTAAGGAGCAGCTGGAAGGACTGGGAGACTCAGCCTGGAGAAGAGCAACCACTGGGGGTCTGGGTGCATATTGGCAGCGCTGTCCTGCACTAGGGTCCCGGCAGGGACTGCAGACCCAGGGGGCCAAAGCAGTACCCTTGGAGGGGGTGGTCCTCAGAGGCAGAACCCAAACACAGTAAAGAGGCTTCTGTTCCAGGCACAGCTGCCCTGGGAAGCAGTGGGCCCATCGCCAGAGCTGGCCATCCCAGCGGGTTCGGAGACTGCCAGTCTCCAATAGCATGCCTGTTACCTGAGAGATGATGACCACCTTGCCGGTCTCTGCATCCACTGCCTGCACGAGCCCAGACACAGTGCCGTTCCCGACGGCGAGGCCTCGTACCAGCCCGGCAGCACTCACCAGCGCAACGCTCTCATTGCTGATGGAGAAAAGGATGTTGGACTGAGGCTGGGGGCCGCCCTCGGAGGTGACCTGAGCAGGGAGGAAAGAGCGGTGTGTCAGTGCCCGTCATGCCAGGCAGCCCACACCTCCCACTCAGAGAGCCAGGGCCCCAGTGCAGGTGGCTTCTGCCTTCTTCTCCCAGTCACTGCATGCAGGGCCACAGGCAGCGGGAACCGGGTGGTGGCCTGCACTGGGGCTGGAGCAGGACATGGCCTCCCGGCTCTCACCTGCATCGTGGCCCCGATAAGCAGTGTCACCTTCCTGGGCACCAGCCTGAACGGGGGAAAGACCTGTTGGGAGACACAGGAGAGAAAGGACTGCTGTGCCCCAAGCCCACGGCACTGAGCATAACTCACATGCTACATGTTTCATGAGAGGAAAACTTGGGGCATGGACATCACCCCTCTCTGAGCAGTGACCAGAGGGGCCAGGGTCCTGGGCCAGTGCTGGGGGCTGTCTCCTAGTCACTGGCCGAGGCTCCCTGGTTCTCTGGGGTGTGTTCTTCTGTTTGTGACTGTGTTTCACTTTCCCTAGATGCTAAACTCCAAAAGCTGGGCCGTCCCCTTGGAGAGATGGCTTTTATGCAGTTGAGCCATCCCCTTGGAGCAGCGGTTTTCAGTGTGTGGTCACTAAGCAGCAATGTCAGCAAGGCCGGGGACACATTAGCAATGTACATCCCCAGCCACCTGGCCTGTGGAGCCAGAGGTAGCCCCACAGGGTAGCCCTGCCGATATGGGAGCACCCAGAGCCCCAGAGGTTGCTCTTCTACTAGCACACCCTCCGGATTAGCCTGGGAGGAGACCAGGGATGTCAATGCCACTCTGTGGAGCAGGTGAAGCCCCCACCTGCTCCTCCTGCAACCCCTACAAGTGCCTGCCTGGCAGGAGTAGGTGAGTGAACGCAGGAGGTGGCCAGGGTGCTACTTGTGTGGGAGTATCGGTCTCTGCAGCTATGCTATTGATGGGCAGAAACAAATTTCTCATCACCAGAAGAAGAAAGGTGCACCTCCATCTAGAGACACAGATGGCACCCACCTGCTTTGGATCATAGATTAATGATGCTCACCAGCCCCCACGTGGCCCAGACACAGGGAGGATGCTGGTAGGGCTGGTTTAACGCTGCCGCTGTGTATAGACTTCAGATGATGCCTGGGCCACAACTGCTGTGGCCTATGGCTGCAGTGGGGCTCCTGTCATAACCTAATCTCCCGAGACAGCCCCATACCACACACTGAGCCGGTGCGGGGACCTCAAAGCTCCCCTCATCCAGGAATCACCTACTTCAGGAGTTCCCTTTATGACACCTCTGCTCACGCAGCCCCTGTGACAGGTGCCCAATCCCCTCAAAATGCCTGTTCTATGGCTCAGGATCAATGGTTAAGGAGTTCTTGTACACATGAGCCAGCATCTGTCTAAACTTCCACCCAGTCAGTGCTTTCTGGGAATGGTCCTAGTGTGTCCCCTTGCCATGTGACCAGGCACACCCCTTCTCTGAGCCGCACAATACCCCACGTCACAGAGGAAAAGTAAAGTCACTTGGCCGCCTCCCTCCGGTTCTGCCAGTCCAACTTTGTGGCTTCCCAGAACCCTGGAGCTAGTAACAGCTGCCTTTTGATGAGAGGACATTGTGGCACACAGACTTTTATATGGCTTCTCCACAGTAGCTTCCTGGACTGTACTATAAAGATACCCCCAACTATAAAGACACCTCCAACCCCCAGCACTGGGCTGATCCCACATAGTGTGGGAAAAACCCGTCTTACTTCAATCTGTTGTGGGGCTGAGTTGATTCTCTGTCCAGCTTTATTGGTCACACTTGCAGTTAGACTGGTCTGGCCGATGGTCACGCCGTGGATGAGGAATGTGATGGTGTAGTTGTCAAGGACTTCATCAAGGGCCCTGAAACAGAGGGAAGGGCTGGGACTTCTCCAAGACCACCCCGTGGGAAAGGCTGCAGCTGGGGTCAGCACTGTCTCTGAGGTGCCCTCCTCTGACCCCTAGGGAACTCACACCAATGTAATGATCGGGGAGGCTGCTCGGAGCTTCAGGTCCATGAAGGGGAAGTATTTGGCCAGGAAGGGCTTCTTGTGCAAGTCCAGCACGCGGACGTATGCCTTCACTGTCTTCCCAATCTCCACCTGCATCATGGGGACAGAGGTTCAGAGGTGGCCTCCAAAAGACCAATCCTACCATCTATGGTGCCCCATGACTTTCTGAGATAGCATCACCAACCTCAATCCACAGACCTGGGAATCAGGAGAGTCACCCAGGTTGACTTCTGGACTATCAGCTAGTCAGCAAATGAAAATTGATGAGGGGGAGCTTGGGGATACTTAGAGGCATAAATTCCACATTCTACTCTTAAATAACTAATACACTAATTAGGGAGATGAGACACCACTCAGAACAGCAGCATCCAGTAGGAGCTCAATAAATGCTCATTGACTGAACAGCTCACACCTGGCAGTGTATAATATAGTAAGAACTTTAGGAAATGAGAATCAGAAATACACAGTGAAGAAACAGATGATTAGCAAACAGCAGTGAAAATGAGACTATAAGAGGAGTATGTGGGGCTGGGCAGAGCATATTAGCTTCTTAAGGAGCCTAAGTCGCATGAACACTCCCCTTTTAATTACCAGCCCTTCTATCCACTGAGGAACCTGATCGCAACCCTCTGGAAGCCCAGCTTCAGTTACCTCAGATATTTGGAGTAATAAAAATTCCCTATTGATGTGAAAGATAAACTGAGATCTATTCCTTGTCTCTTTTTTCCACGGTGCTTGGCATGGGTGAGTTGTGCTCATTTGCCACTGAAACCCCAGAGAACCCAAAACCTATATTCTGGGAAGAAAATTCATGCTCAGCAGGGCATGTGCCTGGCTGGTTAATAACCTATACCGGCCAGAAGACATGGAATTCCCAGGTCATGGCTAATTTAGAGACAACTTCCAGCAGGATTTACTGCCAGATTTATCCCTCATAGGGATATCACCTGGGATGAAGAAGTCCCTTATTGAAGGGACTCTGGATCCTCCACATGGGGTGAAGGAGATGGGAGACAGCTTGGCAAGCTCACAGGGGAAGGGATGCAGACTCCAGGAGCAAAAAGCAAAGGCCATGCGGAACATTCTTCCCACAGTCCCCTCCCTCCCAGTTCCTGCAGGTCAGCCGAGGGTGCCCCGTCATGAAGCTTCCACTGACCTTGTCAACCACACGGATGTACAGCTCCTGAATGTCCGACACGTAAACCACAGCCTTGGCTGGGGCCGGGAAGATGAGGCACAAATCATGGATCAGGATGGTGGATGAGCCGGGGAGCAAAGGGTGCACCTGCAACGTTGGGGCAGTGGTGGAGGGGTGGGTGCTGGGTTATGCAGCTGCAGGGCGCCCCCCTGCTCAGGTCCGTGAACAGCACCTCGCCCTCAGCACAGCCTATCACCTCATGGGATGCCAGTGGCAGAGCCCTCCAGGCCAGCACTGGGAAGCAGTGGACAAGGGAAATCCTACACCAGATAGTGCCTTACCCACCTCTCGTCATGAGCTCCACTGCTGGCCAGGAGATGGGCTTGGGATATAACACATTAGTGCCAGGCTGGATCTCACAGAGCATTGATCTCCACTCGCACATTTTACAAAGAGAAGAAAATGGAAGCTGCTCCAAGGGGGCCAGTCAGCAGCCTTGGGACATGCACCAACTTCAGGGCAGAGTGAGGAGGCAGTCCCAGGGTGCCACATCCTGAGCTGGCCACCTGCTGCTGCAGCCCTGGTGGTAGAGAAGCACTCTGTGGGGTCTTCTGTGAAACTGCAAGTCAGGGGCTGGCAGAAAACGAGGCAGATGCTTTCCAATGGCAGCTTGCACAGGAAGTCTCAATCACACTGACGGAACCACAGAGCCCGGGAGCCAAGGCCACCCCAGTGTGAGCTATGTGCATCTCGCTCATCTTTGTGTCTCATCACATCCCCAGCTCTGTGTGAAGCAGTGACTGCCAAGGTGTTGTGAGTGAATGAACAAATCAGAGCTAGTTTTTTCCAGCTTTTTCACTGTCAAAGACCCTTTTAACATTTATTTATTGTATTTATTATTTTTAGAGACAGGGTCTCACTCTGTCCCCAAGGCTGGAGTATAGTGACGGGATCACAGCTCACTACAACCTCAAACTCCTGGGCTCAAGGCAAGAGCCCACCTTTTAATCCTTTTCTCTCTACCCACTTTTAGGGATTCTACCTTCAAGACTCTCTCCCCTAAGAAAGTACAGCACAATCACCCTCTGATGCTGCAGAAGATGGCCATTCACACAAGTAATGTGTCTGTTTATGATGGAATTCACACAGCTTGTCTTACTGCTTAGACGCATATTTCACCCAGGTGGTCTTGGAGCTGGGCAAGCAGGGACAGGCCATGAGGCGAGTCCAGCCAGCTGCCCCACCCACTCCTCTATCTGGGCCTGGCTTTGTTGCTTGCTCTTTGTGGTCTCGTATTCAAAGGGTGGGGAGCAAGGGGTTTTAAAGTAAGCACTTCAGGGTTTGCAAAGCTAGAGTTTCAGTATCAAGAAGCTACAAAAATAAAATAAAATAAAAATAAGGTTTCTGACCCAAAGGTGACAACCAAATAGGATCACATCACACCCAACATCAACCTTTCAACAACTGCCCAGTGCTCTGAGAATGAGCTCAAAGCCTTAGCACGCCCTGTAAAGCCTGGTATGGCCCGGCCCCTGCCTCCGCTCCAGAATCCACGCATAGCACACTCCCCCACTACACTTATGCTCCAGCCACGCAGGCCTTCTCTCTCACTCATACAGACAGCTAGCTGTTGCCTGCCTGCCTCCAGACCTCGCAGCCCATCTTAAAGACCTGGACTCTTTCCCCAGCCTCCACCTGCTGGCTCCAAGTCATCCTTCAGGCCCAGGTCCAGTGTCTTTCCTCAGAACAGTCTTCCCTCATCCATGTCAGCTCCTCCAGCACCTCCCCCTCCCCCCTCTCTCGGGGGCTGGGCCTGCCAGGTGCCATCAGTGTTGATGGGACCCACAGTGCACTCGGCCTTCCCCTCCAGGCTGTCACCAGCACTCACATGCCCTTGGGACTCAGCTCAGCATCTGGTACAGTCTAACCTCCTATAAGCATGCCTTGATTGGATGAAGATCCAGGGCCGCTGCTCTGAGTAATTCTGGATAAGGTCATGGAACCTGGTACTCCAGCCTGCTCAGCTTTACAGAGTAAAACCAGCTTTGTTAAGACTTGGAAATTCTGAAAATCGCCTGCAAACCTAATGGACCTCCACTTATTTGGAAAGTGCTGATTCTGGTCCAACCTCTTCAATGTACAAATGAGTTAACTGAGGCCCAGATGACGGGACAAGGATATGGCTTTGAAAAGGCAGAGCTGAGGATAGAACCAAATACCCTAACTCCCAATTTAGGCTCCTCCCTCAACTCTCCACTTCCCAGGGGAATGGGGCTGGAGGCCTCCTGCAGCCAGGACGGAACTACGGTGCTGGGGAGGAGGGAGAGTGGACAAAAGCAAAGGCCTAGCTGAGAAAAGCCCAAGCCCACGGCTGGCTGGCGGTATGGAGGATCAACAAGCTGGCCCGAGCTGCACACACCACCCGTGTAATGATATCATTATGTGTATATCAATTATATCATTATGTGTACACCAATGATATCATTGTGTGTATATCAATACACACAAAGCATGCCTGGGTTATTCCACACAATGACTTACAGTAGGTGAATAAAGATCCCGGAGTAGACGTCATGCTTATACTACAAAACAATAGCTTTGTGACTGGAGCCATCGCCATATGAGCCTAGTGTCAAGTATGGGCTGAGAAGCAGGGTCCAGGAGCCACCAGGTTTCTGGTTTTGCTGGGGCTGATTCACCCCAGGTTATTACATTTCTCTCAAAGAAAACTCATTGAAAAATTACAGAGAGTAATGAGAGCTTTCTTTGAGAACCCAATTTAAGGCTCCAACCTGAAACTCCTACTATAGTTACTGCTGTCAGGAGTGGGCAGGTCCCTCACAATGTGAAGAAATTCCATAGTGCACCGACTGAGGAGCCTCACACAGGGCAACACAGGGTAATGCAGGGAAGGGCTTTTTCTCTTTCTTTTTTCTCCTTTAGAACTATCTTGCACTTTTTAAACAAAGACCTAAAATGGCAGTGGGGAAATCAATTGCTCTTCCACTCGATTTCCCAGGGGATGGGCATCCAGCCACCATTTCTGGAGCCCTCGAAGCGTGGCCTGCCCCTCAGGCTGGTGCACGGTGGCTAAATGTACCCCACAGAGATGCTGTAAGGGGGCGCCCACTAGGCCACTCTGGAGGCTTGGGTAATGGAGGGCACTTGGCCGCTAGCTGGTGGCAGAGCGGGACCCTGCACCCGCTCCTAACTACACTGTGCATGGTGGCTCACACCACACAGCTTCTCTGTGCTTTCCAGACACATCTGCTTCTTGATTGACACACAGGAGAACATTTGCAAGGGGAAGGAGGTAGTGGTGACCCATGCCCAGAATGAATTTTAATTTCTGAGTGTTGAAGGTGCCACCTGAGAACATTGGGAAACACTGAGCCGAGGGGAAAGTTCTGTCAAGTCAGAGATGAGATGACAAATGTGTTGTTGCTCATTAAGACGCTGAGTGCAGCCAGAGGCAGCTCTGCACATGTGGGGGCTGAAACTGTCAAATACCTCAGAGCTTGCCAGGCCCCAAGGCTCTGCCTACATCATCTCAGCCCCCACTTCCTGGAGCCCTGATCACATTTCAGGCTTGTCCCCTGATAGGTGGCGAGTGCAGGGGATGAGGGACCTTGCAGCTATTTTTGAATGTCACGGAGCCATCGGCTTCCATTTCCTGCAGACTGCTTATCAATGTCACGTGATGGGCCAGACAGTGCCAAGTGAGTGTGCCCCTGATTACCCACCCTCAAGGCCAGCAGGTAAGGACCTAAGCTTACATGAAAATCACAGGCACTGAGTGGGGCCCTGGCCTGGGCGCTGGATGAAACTTCACACAGGGACCTGGCCAGCCCTGTGATCTTCCCAAGGGCGAGGACTGGGGACGTGGACTACTGTCCAACGATCAGTCTCAGGGAAAAGGAGGATGCACCTGACTTCAGGCCCTGCAGTTGCCAACCACTCCCCACTCATCCTGGACACACATCCTCACCTGAACAATGGCCCCATGTCTGGTTGCGCCTCACAGGACCCAGGAGATGGAGAGACGCAGCCACAGCTCACGGGAGCTGGGCCCCCCGGCTTCATTCTCTCCTGAATCCGCAGTGCCCAGCACAGCACCTGGCACACGATAAGCACTCCAGTGTCGCTGAGTGCACAAATTAATGGGAAATGTAAAGTGCCCAGCAGGCTCCTTCCCCTGCTCTGGTCATCTCATGGGTTCTGCCTGGAGGACTTGATTGAAACGTAAAGAATCATTGAGAAGGAAACCCTAGGTTTAAATAGGATAAACACTCCCATGTGCAAACCAGCCAAAAACAAAATAAAGGCCCTTACGGAGAGTTCTGGGGCTGTGTGAGCAAAATCCATCACAGCCCTGCATAGCCCATGCCCACTGTGTGGGGATAAAAACCTCCACAGGACCCCTGCTGCGTGAGCCCCAGAGAGCCCCCCAGAGACACTCCAAAGCCACAATGCCCACAAGCCATCTTTGCGTGCTGAATATATATCAACAGGAAGGAAAGAAACCCTTTCTGTGAGCTAACCAGGGAGCGCCGGGGGCTTGTCTATCTCTGTGCTGCTGCTCAGCAGCTGGAAAAAGCCACAGCCACGTGTAGACATCCCTCAGAAACAGCCGCCTGCAACTGTTTCTGAAGCAATCAGGACCTGCTGCTGACGTCAATACTCCCTGGAAAATTCCTCCCGCAGGCTTCAGAAGAGACCAGAGGAACCAGAGCCCGATTGGAGTTGCGAGGGTCTTTGGCACAAGCCTGAAATAAAGGGAGGTGAAGACCCCAGTGGGCAGGGCGCCTCCATGGAAGGAAACTTCTGGACCAGAGCAGTTCGCAGGGCCTGTGGCACGGGCTGCTGCTTGCCATAGGGGAGACTCGTCCCGGGTCCTGCCTGCAATGGGCACTCTGTGTCACTTAACCAGGCCAGGGGCCATTCCACAATCCAGAAAGAGAGTGCCAGAGCTCTCCTGTGGCCACGTGTAAAACAGAACTGCAGAGACACTCCTAGAATTGCAGCATTTTAGGATTCAAGAGGGGTTTAAAAGTCTCCTGGGAGACTTGACTCCTATGGTGGAATCCCACCTTGAGTCTTTCAGACAAGTGTCCCAGCTACTGCTCAAATGCCTCCAGAGACAGGGAGCTCACTATCTACAGCGGCAGCCTAGTTCATCACCAACCTCGAGGAACTCTTGTTCCTGGAGAAAAGGTCTCCCTCTGGTCACAAGTCTACCCTCAGGGCTTGCACAAAATGATAGGTGCAAGGTAAATGTGAATGAGAGCGTGCCCTGGTTTCACTGGCACTGTACACATTTTCCCTAACTTGGAACTCAACGGGGAAGTTTTTATTAATTTCTAAAAGTAAACAAAACAAGGCATATGTCAAGCAGTCAGAATTAAGATGTAAGGTTCTCACTGGCATGGCTGGAGGAAGAGCTGGGGAATTGTTCTTTCTTCTATGAGGGGATAAGAATGCTTAGGGGACACTGCCTGTGGTCTCAGGCTCCTTGCCTCCTCCAGCGTCCTCCAACCACACGCGTGATCCCAAGTGTTGAGGGCATCTTGCCATCCAAGGGTCTGCCTCTGGGAAGAACAGGAACAGCGGGACTCCCTCCCCCTCCCCGAGGCACGGCACTGAGAAAGCATCCTCTATGCAAGACAGCTGGACACTAACATCAAACACTGAAGGAAGGTTTTCGAAATCACCCCAAACACCAAACAAAAAAACTGAATTAAAAAACTTATTAAACAGAGGGTGTTTCACACAAAAATAGAGATCTCTATTTTCTCTTGAAAGGGCTCACACCCCCACACGTCAAAAACCAGCTGGAGGTGCCAGTTCTGCAGGACAGTGTAAGGAGGCCACAGGCTTCCCCATGAAACACACACACAGCCATTTAAAATCTCTGAGATGGTCCCAAGGGCACACAGCAAATGAAGAAGCGTTTACTAGAGAAAACCTGCTAACATCTGGGAAGAACAAGGGCCTGTGGAATGTGAAATAAGATGCCCGTCCTCCCCGACCTCCACCCCAGTGAGGTGGGGCTCCACTCCCGACTGGTTCCTCCAAGATCACAGGACTCCCTCACCCGCAGCTCTTGGTCAGGGGATTAGTTTCCTAGGAGGGGCAGGTGTCAGTTTTTCTTTTCTTATCATGCCCCCAGCTACAGCTTGCTGAGACTGAGTCCCAGGAAAGTGGGCTCAGAGGTGGGGGCTTCCATCTTCCACCCAGACCCCATTTGTGGGATACAGGCTCTGCCTTGGGTGCAGCACCCGTGAGAATACTGGGGCCTGGTCGCCCTTCCCCGGCTCGTGGGGTGGGGTTCCCTGCTAAGAGAGGCCAGCCAAGGAACACTGGGGCTGCTGCCCCACTCACCAAGGGCCTAGCTCCTAACGTGCTGGTGTCACCAGAGAGAGATGCACCACTGTGCCCAGCACCATAGCTCTGGCTCAGAGAGTTTGCCTGGAAAAGCAGCTGGTGCACAGAGGCTAAATGCACCCAGAAAACAGTGTGAGTTGCTCCTAAAGGAACTGACTTCATGTGCAGCAGAGCTTGGAGAAGTCCAAGCCTAAGCGCATTCTCCAAAACAGTGGAGGTTGTGCTGAAAGGCAACAGGGAGGCGACAGAGAGTCCAGGAGGTGGGGACTACACCGGAGGCTGGCAAGTTTGCCAGAGAGAAACAGAAAAAGAGAGAGCTGGGAAGAGCTCTCCTGGGGTCAGAACAAACCTTAAACATCTTCTAGGGAAAGGGTCCCTTCAAAGGATCCTGAATAGGATTGGACTGAGTTGTGTAGGAATATGTGCCCCAGGGAATTACTGAAGACAGTGGAGCAATCAGCCTCAATTAGTGGAGCTCAACAGTTGAGTGGTCAGTGAAAGACAGCCAAAAAAAGCCCTGCAAAGGCCACAGTCATCCCAGAGCGACAAAGGACATACCAAGGTGTTATCCCCTAAGAGCAATATCAGAGACTTCTTACTGGGAAAAAGTGTGTGTGCGTGAGTGTGTGCGTGTTCAGCAAAATAACAAGGCCAGTCACTAAAGAAGTAAATAAGCAAATAACAATAACAAGCTCCAATGTGGGGATGGGGGATCAGTACCCAGAGTTTCTACAATACATTACCTAAAATGTCCAGTTTCCAACAATTATTGGACATGAAAACAAACAAACAAACAGGAAAGCATGACCTGTACTCCAGAAAAAAGGCAGACGACAGAAACTGTCTATGAGGGCCACCAGAGATCAGATTCACCAGGCAAAGCCTTCCAACCAAACAATGATGAAGGGAGTAAAGGAAGATTTGATAACAATGTCATATCAAACAGAGAATATCAATAAAGAGGTAAAAGTTAGAGGAAAAAAAGAACCAAACAGAAATTCTTAAGTTGAAAAGTATAATAGCTGAAATGAAAAATTCACCAGAAGGGCACAAGAGTAGATTTAAACTGGCAAAAGAAAGCATTAGCAAACTTGAAGATGGACTGCCATCTTACATTAGCAATATGAAAAAACATAAACACTTAAAATAACATAATAAAAGCAGAACACTAAATTCTTCCATGCCACAAACACAGCTAAGTCAATGCTTGCAAGAGTAGGGAGAGGGTCAAGAGAGAAACACAGGAAAACAAGAGAAGGTCAGACATCTTTTAAAAGCAATTTTCTTTATGGCTGTTACAGTGCTCCTTATGGAATAATATTTAAATTTTTTTTTTTTTTTTTTTTTTTTGAGACGGAGTCTCGCTCTGTCGCCCGGGCTGGAGTGCAGTGGCCGGATCTCAGCTCACTGCAAGCTCCGCCTCCCGGGTTGACGCCATTCTCCTGCCTCAGCCTCCAGAGTAGCTGGGACTACAGGCGCCCACCACCTCACCCGGCTAGTTTTTTTGTATTTTTTAGTAGAGACAGGGTTTCACCATGTTAGCCAGGATGGTCTCGATCTCCTGACCTCGTGATCTGCCCGTCTCGGCCTCCCAAAGTGCTGGGATTACAGGCTTGAGCCACTGCGCCTGGCCTATTTTAATTAATTAAAGGATTGATTGAAAGGAAACCATTAGGTAACTAACAGTTTGTGGACATGGAATAAAAATCACAAAAGTTTCATGAGAATGACTAAAGTTGTAGAATAAATCAGAGAATCTAAAGACCTTGCTAATTATAGCTGATGTGACTAAGTGCCAGCTTTTGTTTTTATGGAGACAGGGTCTGGGTTTCTTACCCAGGTCTGTTGCCCAGGCTGGAGCATGACCTCTGCTCAATGCACCCCTCAACCTCCTGGGCTCAAGCAATCCTCCTGCCTCAGGTTCTTGTGTAGCTGGGACCACAGGCCTGTGCTACCATGCCCAGCTAATCTTTTGATTTTTCTTACTGGTTTTGTAGAGATAGGGGTCTCACTATATTGTCCAGGCTGGTCTTGAACTCCTAAGCTCAGGTGATGTTCCTGCCTAGACCTCCCAAAGTTCTAGGATTCCGAGTGTGAGCCAAGTGCTAGCTTTCAAAATAATCAATCAATTAACCATGCAACGGCCCAGATAAGGAATGAAAACCAACAGTGGGGACTGATGGCCCAAGCTTACCATGGCGACACCCCTGGCCTCCTGGTAGGCCACCTTGACAACATCTGCGGTGCTGGTGTTGAGGAAGAAGTAACCTGAGCCTTCCCTGACACGGAGCTCCGCCTGCAGGAGGTAGATGCAGGGAGGGTTGGGCCGCATGTAGGAGGGCAAGGAGTCCCCCCATGGGTCTTACCCAGGAAGGTGGCAGGGCAAGGACTGTACCTGGACGCCAGGGTGGTTGTAGATGGTCACCTCTTCCGGGCTCACCCTCACGTCCTCCACCAGGATGAGCTCTATGGAGGCTGACACAGGCACCAGAGGGTCATGCTGAAGGGCAAGGGCAAGGCCATCAGATCCAGGAGGACATGATCAGGCCGCCCCTCAGGAAGAGCAGGCCCAAAGGCCCTAGGAACTGGCCTTTCTCCCAGCCACAAGCCCCTGGTGCTCCTGAGCCCAGTAGAATGGCCACAGACCCTTTGAGGCCTCCCTTCAGCCTCCTGAGGTGGAGTGAGTTGCTGGCTTCTCCACTCCAGACTGAGGAGGGGATTGGCAGCAATCCAGCTTAGAAGATGACACGCCAACCCACCAGGCCCCAGTGGCTGGCAACTCACACACACGCCCTGCCCTTCAGGACCTCACAGCAAAGGGCTAGCTTTGGAGTGTGTGGCCGCCGGCCAGGCTGGGCATCGGGGGAGGGCCCCCTGGAAGAGTGGCCAAGGCTGGCTCAGGAGAGGAACCCTCATCCCCTAGGGTGGCACATGACCCACCAAGCTCTGCTTCCCACCATGTGTCACACAAGGGAGCCACCCAGATCTGAGGTCCCCAGGAGGTCATGTGTTTGAGCACCTCCTCGGGGCCACAGGTGTGCCAGGCACTCAGGATGCAGCAACTGCCCGCAGGGAGAGGTGACTCCAATGCACGGATGGAAGAGCAAGAGTGAGTCAATGACAGGAAGGTGTGCAGTGTGGGTGACAAGGACAAGGACGGTGTCTGCAAGGGAGAGCAGCTCTCGGGGGAACAGAGATTGCAAGAGGAGGAAGCCCGAGTGACTCAGCAATGAGGGGTGGGGGGACATCAGGGCAGAGGGAGGAAGTGCAAAGTCCTGGGGGGAACACGTCAGGGTGCTCAGGCATCAGGCAGGAGGCCATGATGCCCCCTACTCCCAATAAAGGGACTCCTGGTGCCAGTGAGGACTGAGCCATCAGGGACAGGCACAGGTGTGCCCCTTTAGCGACTACTTCCCTCCAGGCCAGCCTCCCCAGTGCTGCCCCCATAGGGTCCCAGCCTCTTTCAAAGTATGCTCCCAGGATGACAATAGAAGTGCCTCATCCTGGCATTTAGGGGCCCTGGGAATCCAGTCCCACCTTCTCCTTCCAGCCTGTACCTGCTGCCTCCACCTTATTCAAGACCTGTTTTCTCATGGCTATACCTCCCATGAGGTGGCTGTCATCCAGGAAGGCCTGTTCTTAAGGAGCCCTTCCCATTCCCACCTCCAATGTATCTATTGGTCCCCTACTATTAGTAGCAGTGCCTCTCCTAGGGCCTCCAAGAGGCTGGGGTCGAGGAGCGGTGGTCGAGAAGACAGTGACTCGGGACACTGTGACACCCAGTGGAATTTAAGCAGAAGTAGGAGGCTTGCTCTGCTACCCATAGCCCACCCACCACTGGGCCCTGGGAGATACCGGCTGCTTTGTTCTGGCAGCGATGAGGTGGGACTCCTGGTAGCCAGTGGCAGTGGCAGTGATGGCTGTGGTTCCTGATGCCTCGTGAACCAAAATGGCTTGCAAACCTGAGACCAGGAAGAGGGAAGCCACCGTTGGATGTCTGCCCATCACCACCCCTGAAGCAGCCCCTCCCTCCTTCTGATTTGCAGTTTTGAATCTGAAAACAGAAAACTGTGTATGTTGAAACTACGTGGATTGTTAAGAGTTAACAGGACCTAAGTGCAGATAACTAAGCTCCCACAGGTACTGGCCCACCCTGGCAGGCTTCCTTTCTGGTCTCTGTTCTGCCTGGGCCATTGGGCTAGCGCCCAGCTCACCGTGCAGTTTCTTTTGGCCACTCTCATCATCCTGGGACACCAGCTGCATGGGCAGCTCAGGCTCGATGCTGGCCAACACTGGCCTGGTGGACTCCCACTGGATGCTCAGAGAGCTGAAGTTGTCGAACCGGCGGCCCTCCTGGTCGTAAGCAGCCAGATCCAGCAGGGGGTTACGGTGGCTGGAGACTGGGACCTGCAGGGGACACAGGTCAGATGCTGTGGTCACAACCAGGACTGGACCTGGACACTGACCATGCAGTGCACTCTGAGGCCAGCAGCTGCCCTGTGGGCTCTTGGGGGTGCTGGTGAGGGAATGGGATGAGCCAGAAAGCAATCCTCACTATTGCCACCCACCAGGTCCCACCATGGCCCTGTCCAAGCTGGCCTCTGGCTCCAGAACACAGCTCTCAATGGAATGAGAACCACTAGGGGGCGTTCAGCAACAGTGGAGGCATTTCTGGCTGTCCCTACTGATGAGTCAGGGGGTTGCCACTGGCATCTAGTTGGGAGAGGTCCATGATGCTGCTTAACACCCTGTAATACACAGGACAGCCCCCTACAGGAACTATTTCCCCAAGTGTCAACAGTGCTGAAGCCGGGAACTCCAACCCTGACCTACTACTGTGGGTAGGCTGCTCTCCTTCCCCTCTGCCCTCATCTTTCCAAATGATTGCCACCCCCCACCCAGGCACATGTCAGTGCCTCTAGGATGGCCCCACTAGTGGTTTCACAGGAATGCAGATTCCAACGCCAAAGATGTCCCAGAGCCACCAGGTTTGCACAGCTCCTTTCAAAGTGTAATACTCGCCCGATCCTTCAATGTCCCAGGAAGGTAGGAGGGGTCATCCCCCATGTGAAGGAAGCACAAGTCCAGGCAGGGAAAGGAGCTCATCCAAGGAAGTTTGGGATGGGGGCTCCAGGCTGCAGGTCCAAATCCTGGATTCCCACCACTCTGGCGTGATCTCTCGCTCCCCAAGCAGACTCTCCCCATAGAAACCGGCTGAATCAAGCCTCTTTCCTGTGGACTATCCCCTCCTTCTCTGGCCACATGGCGTGGGGGCAATGTGGGCAGGGCCACAAAGCAGAGGCCAAGTGTGTCTGACCCCACAACTTGGACTGAGTCCCAGCTCTACCTCTCAGTGTCCAGGCAAGTTATGAACTCCTTGAGCCTCAGTTTCTCCAGCTGTGACACACAAAGCACAACCGAGCCCATCTTCTAGGATGTGGATTTAAATATGGGGACTGCGAGGGCATTTTAGAGAGCCTTCCTACACGTGGGTAGGAAAGGGGGCAGCCACGAGCATCATTCACAAACGGCCAGTTTTCCATTTGGGGAGAGGGGGGTCCCACAGGAAGAACTACCCTTCTCTCATCCTCTGGTTAGAAGTGACTGAGGCACGGCCGGGTGCGGTGGCTCACGCCTGTAATCCCAGCACTTTAGGAGGCCAAAGCGGGTGGATCACGAGATCAGCAGATTGAGACCATCCTGGCTAACACGATGAAACCCCGTCTCTACTAAAAATACAAAATAATTAGCCAGGCGTGGTGGCGGGTGCCTGTAGTCCCAGCTACTCGGGAGGCGAGGCAGAAGAATGGCGTGAACCTGGGAGGCGGAGCTTGCAGTGAGCCAAGATGGCGCTACTGCACTCCAGCCTGGGCGACAGAGCAAAGAAAAAAAAAGAAGTGACCGAGGCACTTGCTCTAGCCAGTGAAATGTGAAATGGGACTAGGGGGAAGCTTCACTGCCAGATCCCGACCTGCCACATTCCCTTTCTCTCCACAGTGGCACCTGCCATAATCAACAAGGTGGCTGCTCCACAGCCCATGTTTTGGAATGAAGATCACAATGACACAAAGCAGGGTCTCCCAGCCAACCAGAGAGGCTCATGCAGCATGGGCAAGAGGTGAGCTTGTGCCATATGAAGCTATGGGATGTGGGCTCGTTTGCTGTGGCAGCCTGGCTAGGCCCAGCCTGTCCGACTGATACAGTCACAAAACACCCTACCTGCACCATGAAGGCTCCTCTCAATTCCTTTTAGCTCTCTTGCCCCCACAGAACACTTGATTCAAGCAGGCTACAAATTCTTAATCCACACCCTGCTCAAAGTAGGCCAGCACCGTCAGCAGGCATGCAAAGGTCTCATCATTATTCATAATATAGAAGCTGGGAGTGTGGGCAGAGGCTGCAGGGACCTATCCTAGGTGCTCCATGGCTCCCCCAGATGCAACCCAGGCTGGAAAACCAATGCTCCTCTAGGGAAGGAAATTGACACTGGCCAAGCACATGTGCAAGCTAGCTGACCCATTTGAGGCAACAACATAACCCCATTTTACAAACAGGGAGGCTGAGGTCCAGGGACATTAAATGTTAAATGACTTGTCCAAGGTCACACAGGTTTAGGGATGGAACTCAGCTGGTCTGATTTTAGAGCCCAAGGACCTCCCCTGACTCAGTGTGGTCAATCTCTGGTGCCTCATCTGGGGGCAGCCCCACTCAAGTCCCTAATCAGTCCCATGCAACTAGTGCCCACTCACAGTAAGCAAGCCACACGCTAGAGGACCGGCTCGGAGGGCCAGGGTCGGGCTGAGCCTGGCTCCATCTTGTCATTCTGATCAGTCAATTCCATTCTGGTGTCTCTCCTCACCAATAATTTAATCTGCAAACACATCTTGGGTAGCTTCTGAAGTTGGAGAGTATAAAATTACCTTGATCCTGCACCCAGGCTGTATTGCAGGGATATATCTTTCTCAAAGTTCCCTAATGACTGGCTAGGCATGGTGACTCATGCCTGTAATCCCAACACTTTGGGAGGCTGAGGCAGGCGGATCACAAGGTCAGGAGTTCGAGACAAGCCTGACAAATATGGTGAAACCCTGTCTCTACTAAAAATACAAAAATTAGTCTGGTGTGGTGGTGCATGCCTGTAGTCCCAGCTACTCAGGAGGCTGAGGGAGGAGAATCACTTGAACCCGGGAGGCGGAGGTTGCAGTGAGCCGAGATTGCGCCACTGCACTCCAGCCTGGACAACAGAGAGAGACTCTGTATCAACAAAAAAAAAAGAAAAGAAAAGAAAGTTCCCTAATGAGACTCTAAATTGCCAGGGTCACACCTGAATGGCTGGCTGGTGGCTCAGGAACCTGAGGACTGATGGATCACACAACTACTCTGTGTTTGAGGTCCATTATTTTCTGGCGACATCTATGATGTGCAAAGCCAAATCAGAGTCAAGCCCTGCAGCCATCATATTTAAGTCCAGGGAGACAACCCTGAGCTAAAGCAGAGGTCCTGGCCAACAGACAGACCAGGCACACAGCCCCAACATGGCTCCCTCAGCTCACAGCCAACGCTAAGGACAGGGAAGATGCACATAGGTTTGATTTGTTTTTCTTTGAAAATGAGAAAGCTGGGCCAGCCTGGGGTTGAAGTGACTGTCCCTGAGCTGAGCAGGCTTCCTGTCCAGAGAGGACCTACTCTCCAGTTCAGCTACTCCCGGGCCAGTTCTCCAGCAGTGTGGCTTCTCCACCCATGAGTCTGCAAGAGTCAAGCGTCAAGACAGGAGTGGCACATGCACAGTGCATTCTCTGGTTCACTCATCCACTGCTCCTAGTTACTGAGCTCATCCTATGAGCCAGGGTCTGCTTCTAGGACTCACAAAGAATAAATGGAGTGAGTTCCACAGTGTTAGATCGCGGTGAGCTCGCACATGCCCTCCTCAGAGCCCCATTCCGCTCCTCCTGAGCAGCCTCCTCCTCGCTCTGCTGCGTGCCCTATTTCACTTCCCTTGCAGCGCTTGCCTCCTCTGATCCATCTTATTTGTGCATCTCCTGGTCTCCCTGTCATCTCCGGGAGGCAGGTTCCTTGCCTGTCCTGATGACTGTGCAATCCAAAACTCAGACCTGTGCCTGGCACAGAGGACATGCTCCGTAAGTACATGCTCAAGGAGGAGCTGCCCAACCCCCTCCTCTGAAAAGGGGCTGGGGGCTGGTGCTGGCCAGAGGGTGTCCCATGAACCTTACACTGGACACACTCAACACCTTGGGCTCTGAATGCCCTAGGGACTAAGGCATGGATGCGTCTCAAGTCCAAGGGGAGCAGCAGACCTGTGGCTTCCCTTACCATCCCTGCCTTTAGACAGACCCCCAACGGACTTTCTTCCTCTCCTAACCCTTACTTCTGAAACACAGCCCCATGTCCCCCACATCATGGGGATGCTGCAGCTGGTCACCTCTCCTCAGTAGCCCGCACATCTGCTCTGACCCTACATACTCTGTCCATAGACAGCAAGCTGCATTTTAACACCCTCAAGGCACAGAAGACAACAAGATATTTTTAAACTACCAACTGCCAAACAAAGACAGGCAGCGAATGTGGAAGAGGACTCTATCTTCATCTGACACTGCCACTAGTAGCTGTGACTTTGTATGTCCCTCACCTCTCCAAGCTGTGTGTCCCTTGCATATAAAACACAAATGAAACCAGCGCCCTCACAGGGCCAGCTGTTGAGATGAAGGAAGTGCAGCGTGGAGCTATATCTGTTAAAATGCTTGGGACATGGGCAAGGCCGCCAATGTCCTGCCCAAGCGGGCGGCACCCTCGCCTTCCCCTGAGCATAGACCACACTCACCACCTGCTTGTTCTGCTGCAGCAGCGGACAGGACAGGTCTAGCTGGGGGCTGGTGTAGACAGGCGCAAGGGTGAGCCTGGACGGTGGGGCACAGACGAACTTCACCACAGCAGGCTCCACCGCAGGGAAGGGGTTGGTGAGGCTGGGCTTGTTCCCCACCGACAGGGCGATGACCTGGTAGGGCACAGTGAGCAGTCAGACCCCCAAGCTTGAGTTCTCACTCCTCTCTGAGCTGTGCCACACCCCACCCCAGTACCCTCTGACTCAGTTTTCTCCTCTATAGGATGGGAGTGATGATGATACCCATGCCACAGGGTCTTAACAAATGCCCAGTGGCACACAGGTGGGAAAGCACTTCCTCAACACTTAAGAGACTCTCAGATGGGAGTCCACGTGCCCTCTGCAAATGCCAGCCAGAACCATGGGCTGCTCCTATCTCAGGGAAGAGGTAGACTTGGTGAGGCTTCATGGTTTCCCAGGACCCTAGGAAAACCCCATGGTTGCATTAGGAAATTCACAAGTTCAAGGATGCTTCAGTGAGGAGTCCATATGGAGGTGAAAACACCTGTGGAACGAGGGACAGACCTGGGAAGTGCATGCTGCAGAATGATGACTGAGGAAAGCGAATCAGATAGGAGCTCTGCAGAACAATGCCCGGGAAGAGTTGCAGCCTGGAGGCAGGGCTTGCCCTCTGCCTGCTCATGCTCTGCAGCTCCAGGGGCTGCTGCAGAGGGGAATCCATGGTGCAAGAAAAGAGGGAAACTTGTCTGCCTGGAGAGCTGGGACCTCAGAAATCATATCCGGCTTCCTCTTTTTTGGAGCACCATGGCTCAGGGCCCATCTTGAGGTAGCACCCTTAGCCTCCTCAGATTACATGCACTTGATGGAGGACACGAGCCCCCACCTCTCCTGACTATGAGGCAGGACCAAGGGCAGTGTCCTCCCTGACTCCATGAAGGCTTTGTGTGTGCTCCCGGCTGCCGGTGTCCCATGTGTCCCCTGTGGATTGCTCCCAATCCACAGAGCAATGGATTGGGAGGGCCTCTAGAGGTAATGCCACTTGGGGGTCAAATTCCTACAGCCCTGAGAGGGGACAGGGATGGTGGGGTCATGTCAGGGATAAGAAATATATCCAACTTAATTCATGAGGAATTTTATTCTTCTTCTTATATTACTTATTATGATGTTATTGTTCTTGTTGTTTTATTGTTTTTCTAAAACCATCCCACTGGTGAATGGGACCTATCACCAGGCATCTTTTCTGGCCATACCAGGGCAGCTATGGCATGGCTGATGCCATAAGGGCACCGTGGGACGCATGCATGTGCGTTTTATTGCCAATTGACATTCTTTGCCCTGCTACACATGCAGGAAATACCCTTCACTTCCCAAAGAAATGGGCTCTCTCCCATCTTCCTGATTCCCGCCGAATACCCGTCTTGCTCTGGGCTTCCTGCCTTGGAAACGGAGCAGTAGATGCCCACCAGAAGCCCCACAAGCTCTCAGCCCACCCTCCCCAGGGAAGGAGTGCCAGGTCCCAAGGTGCCTGAATAGCAAGATGCCCTACAGCCAGCATGTGGGGATTCAGGTCACACATGTGTTTTGTCTGGTCCCCTCAGCCTCCTCAGCTTTTGGTTTTCAGCATTAAAAAACTTAACGGATTACCTATGCAAAAAAAAAAATTGTGATTTCCGGATTATCCTCAAAAACCAAAAAGATGTGTCAAACCTGGGTCTACAGCCTCATTCATTTACAGCCCTGGAGACACTGGACTTGTGATCCCGAACTCAAAGCCTCCAGCTCTGGTTTGGTTAGTGGGGGATGCTGAAGCCCATGGAGGTGGCAAGCCACCCAACTGGCCTGTTCTATGAAAGCTGGCATAGAGGGAGGTCCCCATTGCCACACCTGCCTGGTGTTCATTGAATTCCACCTCACCACACCTCAGTTTGCCTATCTGTAAAATGGGTACAATGGGAGTGGTTGTCTCTCAGGGTTACTCCAAGGAGTAAATAAAACAATACTGTGAGAGTCATTTTCCACCCCTGCCTTAGGGCAAAGAGGGTCTGGAGCAGCTGCCCACTCACCTGCTCACCCAAGGCCTGACAGGTCACAAGGATCCAGTGTTGCTGATAATTCCGGGAGGAATGGGGGGCAAAGAGAGCCAAGCCGATGCTGTCAGTGTCCTCAGCAGTGACGTTCTGGAAGAACTTGGAAGGCTCGAGGATCCAAGGTCTGGGACCTCCTTCAAACAGCATCTCCTTTGAGGAGCCCAGGGTTACCAAGGCAACAGAGGAGGGATCCACAGCCTGGAGATGGAAGAGGCAGAAGACTTGGCATTCTTCTAAGGCAGCACCGGCAGGAGCCGGGCATCCCAGCCCCGCATCCTCACCCTGCTTGTGGGGGCCAGTGGTCAGGCAAGCCCCATCTCCTGTTTGAAACTCATTTTCCTCATCTGTAGCACTCATGGGGATCGTTGCAAAGACCCAGAGGAGTAGGGTGTAGATAGAATTAAGCCCTCACTCTGACAGACTGCTGGAGGGTGTACATGGATTTGCCTCTTTTGTCAAACAATCTGGTAAAAGCCTTGAAAATACCCACAGCCCTGGAACCCAGGAATTCCCCATCTGGAACCTAATCTAACAACACAATGGAGAGAAACATGTCAATGCACAGACAGATGTTCATCACACTATTATTTCCCACAGCAAATAACCAACAATAATCTACAATCCAGCACAAGGGGCTCAGTACACGTGGTGTTTCCCAGTGACAGAACCTTATGTGGGCCCCCAAAGCAGTCTTCACAAAGATCTACAAGCGCAGGATACACATCTGATGGTGTAGTTGGATCACAACCATCTTGCTGTAAAAAGCATAAAACCATCCTAAAGAGATATCCACCAGGTGACCAAGGGAGATGCAGCCTGTGGTGTCCTCGCTGGCATCATTGCAGGTGGTCTGTTCCCTTCCTTCTGAGCTGCTAGGCTTCCCACACTTTGCACCATGTATGCACGAGCTTCGAGGGTGAGTCTTGTGGCACCTAGAACCATGCCTCGCACATAGCAGATGCTCAACAATTCTTTGTTGAGTGAAAGTGAGTTGGCAAGTAAAACTGTGGCAGCCTTAAAGTACCCAGTAAACAAAGGAAGAATTGAAGTAATATTTCACACAAAGCTCTCATTTCCTCCACGGCCTAGGGCAACCATGGTGCCAAGGGCCCCATGGCCTCCCAGTGTGGCAGTCCTTAGATTCTATGTAACAGGGTGTCATTCCCAGCCAACCTCCAGGAAGACGTGGGGACTCCACAGGAGGACCCCTCCCTCCAGTGACACAGCAGGGGTGCAGAGAGGAGGGGTTCACTCTGAGGGGCCCTACAGCCCTGCTCCTTGACTCCCTGCCCAGCTGTGCTCACCTCCCACTGCAGAGGGTCCCACTGCAGTGACTGCCAAGTCCTCACTTGTCAATCTGCTCCCCGCTAGCCCCATCTACTCTCCCCTCAAAGAGCTGCCCATGTGTTCCTTCCTAAAACAGAGATCTCACCCTGTCCCTTGTGCATTAAACCATTCCACAGCACCTGCGGCCCTCGGAATACAGGCTCAGCTTCTGTCCTAGGACTTGGGCTCTCCCAACCTGGCCCCAGGTCCAGCTTCAGACTAGTGGCATCCTTCTAGAGAGCCATGCTCAGCTGTCCCCAGGCCTTCACAGAGGCTACACTCCTACCCTTGTCTCACTTAGGCGACCCCTCCTTACACTGCAGGGCACAGCACACTGGCCTCCAGAAAGCCCTGCTTCCTCTCCCACCCAGCGCCAACCTGTGGCCCAGGCGACTCTTCTCTGGGCCCCACTTCACCTGGTACTCCTCACCCTGAAGGAGCTTCGTGGCTTGGGGGTCTGATCAGGCTATAGACTCGTGGAGGGTAGGGTGTGTCTATTTCCTTCTGCATCTATGGCATGATCTTAAGCACATGAGGAAGGAAAAACCTTATAAGAAAAATATTCCCTCCCCACCCACCCACACACACACACACACACAAAACCTCTTACCACATCTGCACATGGTGGAAGGGTCATGCTAGCTCTCTGGGTTCTTTTAAAAGGGCACTAATCCCAGCCGTGAAGCTTCTGCCCTCATGATCTAATCACCCCTCAAAGGCCTCAGTTCCATTGCTGTGGGGGTCAGCATTTCAACGTATGTATTTTGTGGGGACACAAACATCCGAATTATGGCTATCTATGAGAAAGGAAGCCCTCACTAGTCACCAAAATCTGCTGGTACCTTGACCTTAGATTTCCCAGCTCCTGAACTGCAAGAAAGAAATTTCTGTTGTTTATAAGCTACCCAGTCCAAGGTGTTTTGTTAAGGCAACCTGAACAGACTATGACTTTTCAAATGAGAATTCTGTCCTTTTGACTTGGTTTTTCAATATGAACATTTTTTGAATCTGATATAGGCTATCAAACGTCTCTGGGCATCCCTCCCTGCACATGTGTGCTCACACACAAACAATTCCAAGGAGCCCGCGGTGCCCCTGCTGAAATCCATCCCCGAACTCCACCTTCTACAGAGCCAGGCGTGGCCCCTGTTTCCTGCAGAAGAAGCACTAAGTATGCTCAGGGCCTTCATCTCTGCTCCTCTCGGAACTCCCCGCTGGAGACAGCAGCACAACCCAGTTCTGTGTGCCACTCAGGCCTCTGCCTGAGTGTCACCTCCTCAGGCAGGCCTCTGCTGAACCTGTCTAAAGCAGGGTCTCTCTTCCCCTGTCACCTCCTTTCCAGCTCAACTCTTCATCTCTGCCCCTGAGCCATCACTGGATATACCATCATTTGTGCATTTGCTTCTCTGTCCCTACTGGAATGAAGTTAGTGTGGGACCTTAAACAAGTTAATGTCTACAAGGCTGTTTCCCCAGCCTGTGAAATGGGTACAATGATAACGCCTACCTCGCAGGCTACTGTTGTGATTCAGGGGCTGAAATAAAAGACCTGAATATGTGACTAGCACATGCTCAATCAATGGCCCCTGCTGTTAGAAACTGTTAGGATTATTAACTGTCATCCCCACTTTAAAGACAGAAAGGATGAATCCCAGCAGATGAAGACACTGAACCAAGCTAACCCAGCTAGTGGGCCCAGGTCTGTTCTGACTCTTGATCCCCTGCTCTTACCCACATCTCGTGGCCACAACCAACAAAACCCCACTATGGGCGAAGCAGGCCACTGTATATCTTGCCAAAGATGTTTTCATGACCAGCCCAAAGTGAAAGAACTGTGTGAAGAAGCTGTGTGTCCTACAATTAACAACCAGAGGATGAGGAATTATCACCTTCGTGTTTAATTCTCTCCCTCAGGCATAAAAGTATCATGGAACCCTGTGCCAAGGAGACAGGTTAACAATGCAGCTGATGAAGGATGCTCATGCACTGTGCAGGCTCCTCAGCCGGTGTCAAAGCCCAAATATTCCAAATATTCCTCATGTGCGACAGAGACATCAATTCCTCTATTGGTTCAGTCCCTGTCACTTGGCTTTTGTTCCTTGTAAATAAAACTGATCTTAACTTCTAACTAGGAAGAAGACAGATGAAGGGATAAGAGACCCATATCCACTTTTCTCCATAATCTGTCCAATCAGGAAGCCACCTCACTGAGGGACACGTCCACCTTATCTTCATCCTTACATCCCAGCCCAGGACTATGAGCTCAGCTTCTGGTTTCTGCTGCTCCAGCCAAACGTCCTGATAATCCAGAGCCAGGAGGGAACCTGAAGAACCCCTCTCCAGGTGCCTGGTGAAATGCTCTAGCTCCCAGAAGGTGCGCAGGGCAACCCCAGAATGCCTGCTGTCCTCAGGGATTTCAACTCTCTCCACTCTGCTCTCTGACGCTCACCTGCTGCAGTGCTGTGCTTCAGTAGGGGTGTGGGGGCAGGTCTTGATCTCCTCATTTTAAACTTCCACCCCCATCACCCCTTCATGCTCTACTTTTTCCATGGTAAGCAGAGGCAAAATACACTCTTTGCTTTGTTTATGGTCGTGTCTACCGCTCTTTGCCAGAATGTCACTTCATGGGGACAAAGGTTCTGTGTTTTCTGCCCTGGTGCATCTCTAGGGCCTGCAGCAGGGATTACACAAGTAGGTATTCATGCCTGTGTGCTGAAGGAACAAATGTGTGGAGGATGAGGAGCAGGGCTAAGCCTCTGATCACTAACGGACATTTGAGAAGTGTCTGCTATGCTTGCTCTGGAGGTCAGGAGGCCTTGACTTCTGCCCCGCCTGGGTGACCTTGGACACATTTCCTCACACATTCATTCTAAACAAAACCACCCTTGGTTGGTGCCTGCTCTGTGCCAGGCACTGAACCCAGGGCCAGGGGTTCAGAGATAAAAGATCCTAACATTGCCAGGCACGGTGGCTCATGCCTGTAATCCCAGTACTTTGGGAGGCTGAGGTGGGAGGATCATCTGAGGTCAGGAGTTCGGGACCAGCCTGACCAACATGGAGAAACCCTGTCTCTACTAAAAATACAAAATTAGCTGGGGATGGTGGTGCATGCCTGTAATCCCAGCCACTGGGGAGGCCAAGGCAGGAGAATCGCTTAACCCCGGGAGGCGGTGGTTGCAGTGAGCAGAGATGGTGCCATTGCACTCCAGCTTGGGCAACAAGAGCACAACTGCATCTCAAAAAAAAGAAAAGAAAAGAAAAAGAAATCCTAACATCACCAAGCTTGCTTCCAATGAATGGGTGAGAGGAAGAAAAAAATGGTACAAACCATGAGGACTGGAGCTGTCTTTAAGGCTGACACTGGGAGTAGAAAAATCCAAGGACTGCCTGACCGAGCCAGGGAGGCTGAGGCTCCCCCAGGACTGCCCTCCAGCCCTCCCTGGAAGGAGGAGCAGGAACTCCCCACCAACGAACCCTCTCTGTGCCTCCTGCATGCTCGGCAGGGTTCAAAGAAAGGGATGATTACAGTCAGCAGCCTCCTGCATGGCAGCCCTCGCACAGAGCCTTCACACCCACCCCGGAGGAAGGCCCAGTTCTTTTTTACCCATGTTTAATAACTAACCCTTCCTGAGCCTGCACTACCCCCTAGACTGTGTTCTGAGCTCATTCCATTTGTGAGCTCAGCAAATCCTCATCACGACCTCATGAGGCAAGAGTTGTCTCAGCTCCATTTTACAGGCAGGGAACGTAAGGCCCAAGAGTAGGTGGGGGTCAGGCTGGATTTGGCTGAGGAGGGTGGTATGGACACTGAGGCTATGTGCTCTGCTCCACACAGGCCGTGGCTACCACGGTCCTCAGATGGGAGGCAGGATGGATGGACACTAGGCCAGGGCAGATCCTCTCTGACCCCAGTCTTGGAGGTCTCAGCATTGCCACACCACAGGGCCACTGTCCCAATTCTAGGACTCTACGGGGCCCCTGAAGGTTAGCTCTGAAGTGGAGTGGAAGCACTCCCCTGTGACCCTTGCTAAACACACTTCTGAAGCCCTTGCAGCCCACACTCCTACCTTCATTGGGAGAGGCTGGCAGGTCGGTATCCTGCCAAGCCTGCCAAGCACTGTCTCACATAACCACAGAGATGCCCACAACCACTGCCCATCAGGGAGGCTCTGCTCCTTCCACATGGATCCTGCTTTCAGCCAGAAATCATAGGAGAGGGAGCTGTGCCAAAAGCTATTTTAAAGGAATTGGGTTTATCATGCAAATTTGTCAGAGCAAATGGGTAATTTGCATCTGGGAAGTAGTGGGCAGGGGGGTGGTAAAGGGCAGGGCCCTCGGCTCACCTTGAGGGGCAGGTAGGCAGCAATGGTGATTTTGGCACTCAGGTGGATGTGGCCATGTCTGTAGCTCACAAGGAGCGTGGTAGAGCCCTGGGCCTCGGCCTTTACCCGGACTCCGCTACAGTGCTCAGAGCCCGGCGGCAGCCTCCCTGCAGAAAGGAGAAAACCAGATGGTCACCCTGAAATCACTTTTTTTTTTTTTTTTGAGATGGAGTCTTGCTCTGTCGCCCAGGCTGGAGTACAGAGGCATGATCTTGGCTCACTGAGACCTCCGCCTCTGGGGTTCAAGTGATTCTCCTGCCTCAGCCTCCCAGGCAGCTGGGACTACAGGCATGGACCACTACACCCAGCTACTTTTTGTATTTTTTTAGTAGAGATGGGGACTCGCCATGTTGGCCAGGCTGGTCTTGAACTCCTGACCTCAAGTGATCCATCCACCTCAGCCTCCCAAAGTGCTGGGATGACAGGCGTAAGCCACCGTGGCCAGCCCTGAAATCACCTTTGGTGGGGAAGGCACAACAGGCTGGGGGCACCCCTCTTTCATCCCAGGCTTGATCCTTGATCTGATTTTTTTTCTAACTTAAAAATGTTTAATTCAGCCAGGCGCGGTGGCTCATGCCTGTAATCTAGCACTTTGGGAAGCTGAGGTGGGCGGATCACCTGAAGTCAGGAGTTTGAGACAAGTTGACAACATGGAGAAACCCTGTCTCCAGTAAAAATACAAAAAATTAGCCAGGCATGGTGGCACATGCCTGTAATCTCAGTTACTCAGGAGGCTGAGACAGGAGAATCACTTGAACCCAGGAGGCAGAGGTTGCGATGAGCTAAGACCGTGCTACTGCACTCCAGCCTGGGCAGTAAGAGTGAAACTCTGTCTCAAAATAAAAATAAAAATGTTTAATTCATGGCCAGGCGCGGTGGCTCACACCTGCAATCCCAGTACTTGGGAGGCTGAGGCGTGCGGATCACCTGAGGTCGGGAGTTTGAGACTAGCCTGACCAACATGGAGAAATCCCATCTCTACTAAAAACACAGAATTAGCCGAGCGTGGTGGTGCATGTCTATAATCCCAGCTACTCGGGAGGCTGAGGCAGAAGAATTGCTGGAACCCGGGAGGCGGAGGTTGCGGTGAGCCAAGATCGCACCATTGCACTCCCACATAGGCAATGAGGGAGCAAAACTGTTTCAAAAAAATAAATAAATAATGTTTAATTCACATGAGTATATAATTCACAATGATTTTTCCACATACTGGACCCACCCTATAGGCAGCACCCATATCAACAAACAGAATATTATCTGTACCCCCAGAATCTCCCGGAGACCCTTCTGGTATCTGGCCTCTCCCTAAAGGAAAACCACCCCACTGGCGCCACCAGCACAACTGAGCCTTGCTTGGTATGGTTCCCATAAAGGGAGCCACGGGCACAACTCTTTTGTGCCTGGCTTCCTCACCTCAGCAGTGTTCATGGGATTTCTCATTGGTCACACCTTGAAGATCCTTTGTCCACATTCTCCATATGATTTTGTTGTATGAATAGAGCAATGGACTGACCCATGCTATGGTGCGCATCTGGGTTTCTTCCAGTTTGCGACTGTGCTACGTGGTATTGCTGTAAACATCTAGGCGCCTTCCTCTTGGGGGACACACCTGGGCATTTCTGTTGGGTGCATCCCTGAGAGAGGAAGTGCTAGGCTGCAGGGTGTGCATTTGTCTAGCTGTAGTCATTGTTGGTTGCTGTTGTCAAATATCTTCCCAAAGTGGTTGTGTCACTTTATACTGCTGCCAACGGCTGCCCTACATCCCTGCCATTATTAAATTAAGTTTTAAATTTTTTATTTTATTTTTGAGACAGGGTCTTGCTCTGTCACCCAGGCTGGAGTGCACTGGCACAATCTTGGCTCACTGCAACCTCCACCTCCTAGGCTCAAGTGAGTCTCCTACCTCAGCCTCCTGATTAACTGGGACTACAGGAGTGAGCCACCACACCACGATAATTTTTTCATTTTTTTGTAGAAGCAGGGTCCCATTATGTTGCCCAGGCTGGTCTCAAACTCCTGGGCTCAAGCAATCCTCCCATCTCGGACTCCCAAAATGCTGGGATTACGGGCATGGGCCACTGTGAGCAGTCTAAAATTGTATCTTTAAAAAAAACTGTTTTAAAAAAATTCTGATAAAACACAGGTAAGATAAAATTTCCCACCATAACACCTTTTGTGTGTATAGTTCAGTGGCATTAAGCACATTTATGTAGCCTGTGAATGTCACTACTATCCATCCACACAACTCTTCAATTTACAAAACTGAAACTCTGCACCCAATATACAGTAACTTCCCAATTCTCCTCACTCCAGTCCCTGACCACTACCATTATACTTCCTGTCTTCATGAATTTGGTTACTCTAGGTATCTCATATAAGTGGGATCATAAAGTATTTGTCCTTTTGTGACTGGCTTACTTCACTAAGCATGATGTCTTCAAGGTTCTTCCATGTTGTAGCATGGGTCGGAATTTCCTTCCTTCTTAAGGCTGAATAATATTCCACTGTATGGATAGACCTCATTGTGTTCATCCATTCTTCCAATGGTGGACACCTGGTTTGCTTCCACTTTTGGCTATTGTGAATAACACTGCCATGAACATGGGTGCACAAATACCTCTTGGGGATCGTGCTTTCAACACCTTTGGATGTACACCCAGATGTGGGATTGCCTGCTGGATCATATGGTAACTCCATGTTTACTTTCTTGAAGAACCACCATACTGCTTTCCACAGCCCCAGCACCTTTCACATACCCACCAGCAGTGCATAAGAGTTCCAGTGTCTTCACATCCTTGTCAACATTTGCTGTTTTCTGTTGTTTTGATCGCAGCCATCCTGAGGGTAGTACTTTTCATTGTGGGTTTGATTCGCACCATTCTGATGATGAGTGATGTTGAGCATCTTCCCATGTGCTTATTGTCTGTGTATCAGCTTTGGACAAATATCTATTCAAGTCCTCGGCCTACTGTTTGATTGGGTTATTGGTGCTATTGCTGCTGACATGTAGGAGTTCTTTACATATCCTAGATATGAACCCCTTACACAATTTGCAGATGTTTTCTCCCATTCTGTAGGTTGCCTTTGTACTCTGTTGTGTCCTTTGATATACAGAACTGTTTTATTTCATTGTAGTCCAGTTTGTCTATTTTTAATTTGTAGCCTGTGCATCTGGTGTTACAGCCAAAAAATCAATGCCAATTCCAATGTCCTGAAGCTTTCCTCTGGTTTTCTTTTAGAAGTTTTACAGTTTTCAATTTTGTATTAGGTCTTTGATCCACTGTGACTTAATTTTTGTGTTTGGAGTTATGGAAGGGTCTAACTTCATACTTATGCATGTGGATACCTGGTTGTCCCAGCACCATTTGGTAAACAGACTGTCCTTTCCCCATTGGACAGTCTTGGCACCCTTGCCAAAAATCATTTCACCATGTATGAGCAGGTTTTCATCTGGGCTCAGTATTCTATTCTGTAAGTCTGTCTATACCAGCACAAAGACATGTTGAGAGAGTCACAGTAGTGCCCACAGCCCAGGGGCTTTCAAGAAGATACCACCCAAGAGGGCAAGGCAGAAATGGGACTGCCAAGTCCAACTACAGTAAGCAGAGGGAGCCACAGAAGGGAGGTCAGCCTGGGCCAGGGCTACCAGGGCTCTTCCTCAGAGCCATGATCAGAGTCTGGCTACCTGTGTTCTGAGCCTGGGAGGTGGCAGAGGGAGTTTACCTAACATGGGACCAAATTTGTTTCTTCAGCTGAGTAAGCTCCAGGGTGGGTACTATAGGGACAGGTCAACCTGCTGATCCGACCTGCTCTTGAGCCCCATGGGTTTCTGTGGGGTGAGCATCTCTGTCCCGACAGAGCCCAGGTTTCTAAGATACATATTTCCATACAGCTTGGGCCCTACACACTTCCCTACACGTTACCATGCACACCATGCCCCAGGCCAGGGGCCAGTGCAAGGCACTTCCTAAGAGAAATTTGACACCACAGGATTCCCATCTTGACTGCTGTTTTCACAAGTCAAACTCCTGGAGAAACGCCCTGCATTGTGCTGAGGGATAGTCACTTGTAACCATCACAATAAGCAAGAGCTGTCATCCCATTTTATAGTTGAAGAACCCAAGGCTCAGAGAGGCTGGCTGGGCAGCATACCGGTGTCAGAGATAGCAAGGGAGTGGAGTGGCTCAGACCCAAGCCTGTGGAACTCCAAGCCGTGAACTTTCCTCCCTGGGACCTGACCCCTGCCTGAGCAGCACCCTGCAGACTCCCTCCAGGACGGTTGTGGCAGGCAGTGCAGGGGAGTGGTTCATGTCCTGCTGTCAGCGGGCCTCTCCCATGCGCAAGGCTTTTCCTCCAACCTAAATGATTACCTGACAATGACACTGTAGACTTCATGAGCTTAGTTTCACCTGGACGCAGTTTGCTCACAGATTTTTCAGAGATACTGGCCCAGCCTCCTTCTGTGCAGTTTCAAACTGCAAAAGCTCTGCACGTAATTACAGCTACAGTTGCATGCACAGCCACTTGGCACCACACGCAATCCTACAAACCCTCTGCCAATAAAGCTTCCTAAACACTGCCAGGATCACATCGCTCTTCTGTTCAAAAACCTTCAGTGGCTCCCCCCACTACCTGGACACTAGGTCCAAGCCCTCCAAAGCACTCTGTGATTCAACAGGTCCTCTGTTCCCAGTCCTCCACATGCACAGGCACCATGGACTGCCTACCTCCGGGCCCTGGTACAGGCGCCCCTGCCCACCAAATGGTGTCCCTGTTAACTTCCAATGCTCTGCCCAAATCTTACTCCTATTCAATAGTTCCTCATCCTTTGGTCTTCTTCTGCAAATCAGAGAGGGAGCCCTTCCTTCCCTTATCTTTAGGGCCCATTTCACAGGTGAGTAAAGCCCCAGGGTAAGAGTCAGCCACACCCAGATCTGTACCCCATCCCTGTCCCAGGCCATGTGTGACATTGGGCAGCTACAGCTACACACCCTCAGTTTCTTCATCTGTCACATGGGCCAACAATAGATCCTTCTCTTAGGGTGGTTGTAAAGTCCTAATGAGATTAGGCATGCAAAGTGCCTGTCCTGTCCTGGCAGGGTTAACACTTGATAAACTATCACAGTCAGACTCCACCCATGTCACCACCAAAATCCCACAGCAGATGAGGCAGAGAACAGATGGGTGGGCCTGGCCTGTCACAGGTGAGAGAACTCTACAACTAACCAAACCCCTATCGACAACACATTCTGAATACCAACTGCATTCCAGGGACTAAAATAGGCACTTTGATGTGATTCTATGTAGATGACACACAGCTTAGAGATGTGAAAACTGAAGCTGAGTGAGGCCACTGATTTGCCAAAGTCACACGGTGGGCAAGATCCAGGTCAGACAGGAACTGATGGTGGATCAGGAGACAACTGCCATTCCTTATGCTGCAGCCCCTCTGCTGCCTCAAGCCCTCTCTTTGGGAATCTGGCGGTTTATGCTGAGAACCCAGGCAATCTGGAACCAATCCCAGTATCTGGCACCTACTCAGCAGCGCTGGTTTACCTGGGAGTGGCTGGAATACACCCTGGTTCTCCACCTCGACAGCCAAGTCAAAGTGGGAGCAGTCGCTCAAGGTGACCACCTCGCTGGCCCCGCCGGGCATGAGGCCATTGATCCTCAGGGGCAGCTCCAGGGCCTGGCCCACACGTGCCTCTACCTGGCACGGGGCAAACTCCATGCTGTGGGGCTCGATCACACACACCTGGAAGACAGGGGCATGGCCTGGGCTCAGTCGCCTCCATAGGAGAGGCAGGGCCTGTTGCTCAGATTTCCTAAGAGCTGCTGTGTGTTGAGCACTGAGGATACATCTGTAAGAAGCCTGTCGCAGTCAGTGGGGTGATTCAGAGACAGAGAGCAGGGGAGGCCTCTCCAAGGAGTGGCCTAGAAGCTCAGACCTGAGAGCCACAGCACAGGCAGACAGGCAAAGCCTGGGGGAAGAACACTCCGGGTGAAAGGATGGTGCGTGCAAAAGCCCTGCAGCACCTACCAGGCCAGCACCTTGGAGGAACATGGAGGCCAGTGTGCTGAAGTGCACTGTGCAGGGGCAGTGGAAAGAGATGGGGCTGGCAGTCACGGTGAGGAATCCGTGTTTACTGTGGCTGAGCTGGGGGACCTCAGAGGTTCCCACCACCCTGGCTTCTGTGTACCGATCAGCAGCCAGGTGAGCAGTGTGGTGAGGAGGCTATTGGAAAGCCCCAGAGAGAGATGCGGCAGCTTGAGCCAGGGCAGGCGGGTCAGGACCAGTGAGATGTGGGATGTGTTCTGAATGGCTCATCGGATGGACCAGTAGAGCGGCTGGAGCCAGGAAAGAGGTAAGCACAGCCATGATTGTATAAAACTGGAGTCCCACCTCCTGGTTAAGGAGGGGCTCTCCTCAACCCCCCTCACCTGGTGAAGCACTGGCCTGAAGGGAAAGGGCCGGCTCCTTTACAGCGTGCTGGGTCTGAGCGCAAGCCCCGCCGGCTGGCCCCGGAAGCCAGGTTCTACCCAGGACGCATGCTGCCTCCTGAGGAACTGTCCTCAGGATCTGGCTGGGCTGCTGGGCAAACAGTGACACAAGGGGAAACTGGGGTGAGGGGACGAGGTTCCAGTTTATCCCAACGTTGGACTTCATGCTTCATCTCAAGGGCCTGTGTGGAGTCCCCTCTCCATGAGAATCAGGCCTCACTTTAGACAGAGGCGGCTCTGGGTCTCAAGTGGAAGACTGGCCAGCCTATCCATCCCTGTCCCCGATATTGTAAGAGCAGGCTGCAGCTGGACTCCATGGGGTGTCCTTTCCTGCCCCAAATGAAGGAATAAAGGGCCTGAAGTCAGAACACCAGGCAAGTATGGCCTGGTGTCAGGGGCCACAGGTGGGGCTGGCAGAGGCTCAGCTATGACCACCGCCACCTGCCACCATTGTGAAGTGAGATGGTCCCATGCCACTCAGGGCCAAAAGCCAGGTGTGGGGACCTGTGCAGGGAACACCTGCCTTTGTACCTAAAAGTGAGTGAAGGGAGAGGAGTCTGGCCTGGTCTCTCAGAGCCTGGTGGTGCCCTTTCACTGTGAGTTTACAACCCAGTGCTTGGTGGACCTTCCAATTTGAGATTCCTATCTTTCAGGTCCTGGGAATTTTCTAGAATGGCTCTTAGATTATCTCCCCTCTAGAAACCCAGCCCTGTGGACACTGGTCTCTCTGGGTCCATTGTTGGCTGGTGTGAGACATCTGTCCATCTTCCTGACATAGCCGTGAGCTCCTAAGGGAAGGGCTGGGTCTTGAGCTCCTAAGTACAGGACCCAGGGCTGGGGGTGTTTCTGAGTGAAGTCGAGGCTTGCTCAGAGGGGGTGGCTGGAGACCACCATCCCAGCCTCCCGGGGGTGTCTTGGCCCTGAGCTCTCACCTTCATCTCACCGAAATGGAGTGGGTTCTGCACATCGTGTGCCTGGATCACACTGAGCCCGGTGTCACTGCCTGTGGTCATTACGCCCTTGACAGTAACTGTGGCAACCAGGTAGCTTGACGAAGACCAGCTGAAGTTCCCACTGCCACCATGGGCCTGCGGAGGAAAAGCCATCACAGGACCGGCTGCCCGCCCTCAGCCTGCTGGGGAAGCCAGAGGGTCAGAGACACGTGCGTGTACATGCAGGCACTCACACTCATACACATTTATCCTCACACTCATGGGCTCACCCACGCACACACTCACCATTCACACTCACAATTCACACTCACATGTACAGCTACTTGCCCATTCACTCACACACTCATGCACACGTACCACTCACACCCACAGTGCACACATGTATACCTACTCACCTGCTCACACTCATTTACTCTCATGCTCACCACTCACACCCACAGTGCACACACATACACCTACTCATTTGTACACATGCTCACACTTACATTTACCTTCACACTCACTTTCACCCACTCACTATTCACACCCAAGGTACACTCACATACATTCACCTACTCCCGCCAGCTTGTCACATGCACACACTCAAACTTTCTCACACATACATACATTCACACATATACACTAGCACCAATACACTCAAACACATATACACTCTCACAGGCTCTAAAACACCTGTGACCACTTCCTCACTGACACACAAGGTCGATGCCCACAGGAGGGAAAAATGTGGCATCAGCTAGGGTCTGGTTGGAGGCTACCCCTGCCCTCACCCTTTCTGTCCTGTCTCGTTTCTGTCCTCATATTCTGGGGACCTCGAGACTGATGCACACAAACACACAGGCCCATGACAGATGCCCCAGAACCTGGTGGCACCTCCCAGAGCTCAGGCTGGTGTGGGACGAACCCTTGGTCACCGAGCCAGTTGCAGGATGCTGCCTCCCTGACTAGACACAAGCTCCCAGCACACACCCCTGCCCGCTCCTCATCATCTGCTGGGAGGTCAGTGACCACACCTCTGCTCCCAGACCAGAGGAAACAACCCCAGAGCCCAAGGGGCCAGGATGGTGACACACCTGAGCAGACAGCTGGTGCCAGTCTACAGACAGGACACCTGTCACCACTCCATGGGACAGCAGGACTGATGTGCCCTGCACCGACCACGAGGACTTGGGGACTGTCTAACACGAGTCCTGCTGGCTAACACCAGGTACAAGCATTAAGGTGAAAGCAATGATACATCCCATGTGATGAAGTTGGAGATACTTATCCCTTAAAATTTAATGTTTTCTCTAAGGGTGTGTGTATATATTGCTTTAAAATAAATTAGAAAAACAAATGTTAATGAAATTCAAATCTGTATTCCAGGTTTTCTTTATTGTATTTTTTTTTCTCTCTCTCTCTTTTTTTTTTTTTTTGGTAGAGATGGAGGTCTCCCTGTGTTGCTCAGCCTGGTATCAAATTCCTGGGCTTAAGTGATCCTCTCACTTCAGCCTCCGAAAGTGCTGGGACTGCAGGTGTTAGCCACCGCACCCTGCCTTATTCTCAATTTTTTCATTGTTGGTTTTTTTGTTGTTTTTTCCCTTAATTACCAAAATGTATTGCTATGATGGAAACCTCAGGAACCAACAGAAATCATAAAGACTGTGATTTAAAATTCTCTATGGCCACTAGAGAGAAATACTAAAAGTAATAGAATGGACAAAAAGCCACAATCCCATGAAAACACCAAAGGAATGCACCCAGAGGTGAGCGGTCTCACGTACCTTTATTGTGTACTGATAGGCGCCCGTCTTTGGTTGCCATGGAAATGTCAAGATGCTGGGATACAGGGTGATGGGGATGTGAATTTCCACCTCCTGCTGGTTCCACACAGGCACCTGTAGTATGTGGACCCCTCCATCCTACAAGGGGTGAGGGTGCCACACGTCACCATGACATCCATGTCATCAATCTTTCCCAGTCACCGGACCCCCACCCCTTCCTGGGGATCAGGCCACAAAGGTGGATTTCTGGGAGAATGGAGAGGAAGGTGCTAGACACTCAGCCACCGTCTCATTCTCCACGGGGATGGCTTTCTGAAGTGCTTTCTGGAAGTGCTGCCTGACCGAATCCTCAGGGCAGGATGGACGTGATGTCCCCCCTCCCCCACTTTACAGATGGGGAAACTGAGGCTTGAGAGCTAAAGCAGTTCACCCAGCCCCCAGAGCTGAGGAGGCTGACTCTGGCAGGAGTCACTGTCGGTGCATGGGCGTTTCTTCCTGTTACAGCCTGTGGCCCCTTTCGGGCCAGGAGGCCTCCTGTGCGGGATAGGAAAATGGGAACACCCAGGCCGATTTTCCAATCATCAGAGTTCTGCTCCCTAAGGCCGATGGGCTTCTTAAAGACAAGGGAAAAAAGAACCCAGGATGCAAGTAACCCAAACAGGCAAAGGGACGCTGGTGGCCCAACTCCCTGGGACTCATGGCCCTCCTGGGCTGACATTTCTGCCTACAGAGGGGGGCTTCATAGGCCAGGGCACGACGCAGGGGAGCCACCAACTTGCCTGGTCCACCACAGAGGTGAGGGCCGCGTCAATGGCCGTCTGTCCCCTCTTTAGTGCCCTGACACGATGGTACGACCCATTCTGGGAGGACGAGAGCACCTCAAAGAACTCAGCAGGAAGCACAGTTTCAATTCGGATGTTCTGGAAGGCGAGGCAGGACAGGAGAGAGGTGCTTCTGGGGTGACTCCAAAAAGTCAGAGTTTGGGCACGAAGCTACAGGACTGAAACCAGCAGCCAGGCCAGGCCAAGGGGCCCCCTGGAGCTCAGCAGCCTCTACTAGCAACAGATGGGCGGGCTGGGCCCTGGAACAGAGCTCTGACCACTATGGCCTTTGTCCCCACCGAGGCCGCCCTCCCTGCATGGCCCGATGACCTGCGCTCCTGTTTCATCTCCCCGTGTGGCACCTGGGGCAGCTTGGAGCCTACCGAGGTCTCAACACGGAACCAGTAAATATAAAAAAAAGACATCACGTCCCCTACAGGTAACTGCAAATGGTGATCATCCCAGCCCTTGTTTGATAACACAAGCAAAGCAATGACTTCTTCAAGGACACTGAGAGGAACCTCGCCTCCTTCTTCTAAAACCTCCAGCGCCACCTGGAAGGGCCTGGAGGTGCTCACTGACAAGCCTGGAATTTCTCACAGGAGATAGAGAGGCAGCCAAGACTCCCGCACATTTCCCCATCTGTCTGACATCCCTTTCCAGAACCAGAAAGCGTGCTGAGCTCGGCCTCTGTCATGCAGGGTTCCAGGTATTTCTGGGACCCAGTATGAAGAAAGCCAGGAAGTGCTCCCTGACTCTCTGCAGGGCAGGAGAATGGATTATCTGAGGTCCCCAGCTTGGGGAAAAGGGGGCGGGAGAGTGACAGGCAGAGACCTCCTCCTTACCCTCTTTCCTGGAACCCTGCCGCTGTGGCACCCTCTGCTCTCCAGCCTGACAGGGGCTCCGCAGCGGGGCCAGTGTGCAGGCTCACAGGCTCTGGAGATGCCCTGGGACACCTCAGCAGTGTCTCCCACAGATGCAGGAGCACCACTAGAAACAGGACCCCTCCTCGGTCAGCCTGCATGGGGGCTCCTGTTGCTTTGGGGGCTGTTCTTCAGCAGCTGCGCCAGGCAACGACCCCACCCCATGCCCCAGCTAGGACCTGAACAGGCACTCACGTCAGATAGATAGACCCTGTTACTGAACTTGTCAAAAACTTCGATGGTGACTTCATACAGGCGGCCGGTCTCCAGCACCCACCTGTCACCAGGGTGAACGGTGAACCCTGAAACAGGCAGGGGGAGCCTGCACTCAGGCCTCAGGTGCAGCAGGGTGGAGGACGATGGGACCACCACCCTCAGCACAGGGGCCCTCAGCATCCACACGGGAAGCCTCACTCCACCCACCTGCGGGCCCCACACCACCCACCTGCGGGTCCCACACCACCCACCTGCGGGTCCCACACCACCCACCTTTGGGCCCCATACCACCCACCTTTGGGCCCCATACCACCCACCTGTGGGCCCCACACCACCCACCTGTGGGCCTCACACCACCCACCTGCGGGCCCCACACCATCCACCTTTGGGCCCCACACCACCCACCTGCGGGCCCCACACCACCCACCTGCGGGTCCCACACCACCCGCCTGCGGGCCCCACACCACCCATCTTTAGGCCCCACACCACCCGCCTGCGGGCCCCACACCACCCGCCTGCGGGTCCCACACCACCCATCTTTGGGCCCCACATCACCCACCTGGGAGCCCCACACCACTCACCTGCGGGTCCCACACCACCCACCTGGGAGCCCCACACCACCCACCTGCGGGCCCCACAACTATGGCCCTGGCCTCCTCTACAGAGAGGGACCTGCTGCTGAGGAGCGGAGGTCTGATGCCACCTTCTGCCCTAAGTCCTGAGCTGACCAGGACCAACCCTAGACTCATCCCACTCTGTCTGATCAAGGCTCTTTCAAACTCATTCCCGTCCTCAGTGGGTCTACACTCAGAATCCAGCAGCTCTGTCCTCAACACACAGCAGGCCTATGCTCTGAACCCTCAGCAGGCCTACGCTCTGAACCCTCGGCAGGTCTACACTCTGAACCCTTGGCAGGCCTATGCTCTGAACCCTTGGCAGGCCTATGCTCTGAATCCACAATAGTTCTCTGCTTTGAACCCTCAGAGGTGAGCTGACCTTGCCAGGACCAACCCTGGACTAATCTCAGCAGGTCTACACTCTGAAGCCTGTCACTGAGCACTCTTGCCATATGAGTCAGCCCTGCCGTCCCAGTTTCTCAGTCCCCTCCAACACAGGATACCACAGCACTCTTGCTGTCCCCTGGGATGCCCAATGTACTTTCTCACCTCCATACCATTGCCTAAGCAATTCCCTCTGCCAGGACACCTTCCCGTAAAAGAAGCTCTGTCTGAGAAAATGCCTACCTTCAATATCATCATCAGGTTCCTCCCCTCCCTGCTAAGGTACCTGCCTGTCATGTTACCTTAGGGTCCCTCTATAATTGAGCTGACACTGGGCCCCAACCTCCAAATGTCCATAGCAATGGTCAGGTCTGGGCAAAGCCGTGGTATGAAAACCTGGAGGGTGCAAGCCCCTCACCACTCTACCCAGTTCTGTTTCTCTTCTTGATGAGCCTGCCGCCTGCCTGGCTTGGATCATTCTACCTATTTCTACACCAAACAGGGAAGGGCTGGTGAGTGCCCCAGGCAATGGTAGTCATAGCAAGCGGCAGAGCTGGCCAGAGGGAAGCATTTTCTGTGAAGCTATTGCCGGTTTTCTATTTTTTAAACTCATATAGTCACAACTGAGCAGCATCCAGGAGGGCCCAGGAGGCCCACACTCACCCAGGTATCCAGGTTCGACCACGTAGATGGTGCTATTGGGTAATCTAGAAGCACCCTGCATGCGAATACCTGAAATTTTAATTAAGGGGCAAGACATATGACAGCAAATAAACCGGCTGGCCGGCCAGTTTCAGCTTGGCTCAGAATTCGGATCATCAAGACATTACATGGAGAGAAGAGGGGATGAAAACTCCCCTGGCTTAGGCCACATAGAGCAAAGGCATTTTTCAGAATCAAAGACCACATTGCACTTGCCACACTAGCAAAGGGGAATCTCTGCAAGGGACACTGGAGACACAGGACACATCAACAAGTCTGGAGCATCAATACCCCATTATGCTAGTATGGAAATAGCCCCCGCCAAGCCCCCTCTGAGAAGGCTGCAGGTTGGAGAAGTTTCCGGAGATGAGGAATGACACGCAGCTCCTGCCATCACCTCCCACTGCTGGGAGCCTCTGGGGTGAGTCACCCACAGCCGTGAGCAATTCCACTCAGCAGTGTTATTTCAGTTCTTTCTGATTTTCAGACTGTTGAGGGGAAATGGCTATTTTTAGCCCTGCCAAGCTTTCAGGGAAAAAACGACTTGACTTCCAAACAGCAGCTCCACCATGCCTATGCACACACACAAGCCCAAGAAAAGGATATTCCGGTGGCCAAGGACGAGGCTGCTCTGTCCCAGCTGCAGTGCAGTGACCATCGATGTGTCCTGGGCCAAGACAGCCACCGGCTGGGCTGGGTCTCCTTCGGGGCCTGGGATGCTGTTCTGAAGCTGCAACTCATATTGATCGGAAGGCATGGAGAGTTCTGGCCATCAAGAAACAAAAAATAACAGGGAAAGAGAGAGCAAAGACAAGAAATGTTAGAAGCCAATACACTCCCACCGCCACCCCGAATCTCTGCACCCTGCTATCAGTACAGCTGCCCCATTTTTTTTCTTAATTGTTTTCAGTGCTTTAAATTTTAATATTGTTCTCCATGCTGGTGCACAAAACTGACACTCCATGAATTTTCAGAGGCAATCAGTTTTTCTGTGACTGCTGTAAGCTGTTTAAAAAAAAAAAATTAACCACAATCTATTTGCCAACTGCTTAGAGAATACTAACATTACGCCATTTCTGAACATTGTGAAGTGAATTCTTTGCTTCTACATAGAAGGGGCTGTTTGGGGGCACTGGGGTTCTTGCTGGTTCTGTCCAGCCTCTAGGGGTTTCCTGAAAAGCTCTGGTCACTGGTCTCCCATGGGGTCTACAATTGCAAACAATGAACCTTGCTGCCATCCTCACCAGCTTCAGTGTTCCCCTGCCCTTCACACCCACTTGGCAGAAAAAGAACTTGCCCAACATGAGCTAAGATGGAAAAGAGTTTCCCTGAGAAATAACAGTTCTATAAAGTGAGCAACATCGATGTCCATCTTCCTTGCCCTGTGGGCAAAGACCACAAGCACTTTTGATAGCAATGGTGACTGCTGAGTAGGGATCAAGATGCCTCAGAACAATGAGGTGTCTCGTGATCACATTCCCTCATACCCCTCAATAGCCCTGGGAACACACACTACTGAGAGCCACATTTTGGGGATAGGGGACTGAGGACATCAAGATGAGCAGCCTGCTCACCATCACGCAGCTAGTGGAAAACAGAGCTGGCATTCTGATCCAGAGAGCCTGACCACTTTCACACTCACTCTCCTAAGTCTGTGGAGCTTCCTAACCAGTCACCCATTCACTGTCCCCACAGGTGGAACGTCCTAGCCCTCCAGCAACAGAAGAGGACACAGGGAACAGCAGACAACATCCCTGCTTGGCCCTCCTCTCAGGCCAGCTCAGGGCTTCATTACCCCATAGAGGGTGCCAGGTCAGGGGCTCCCAGAGGAATTTCAGCTAAAGCATGTTTCAGAATCTCCAGAGATTCTGATGAGAATTCTAAAAGAGAGGCAACTTGCCTAGCCCTTATCCTGAGTTATTTTTCATGTGACCTAATAAGTATCAAATAATTTTCACTACAACATTGGGTCCTCAAAGTGTAGTCCCTGAACCATCAACATCACCTAGAACTGCAAACGATGGGCCCCATCCAGACCTGCTGAATCAAATTCCAGGGGTGGGCTGGGCTCTAGCAAGCTCTGTTTTCACAAGCCCTGTAGGTGATTCTGATGCAGGCTAGAATTGAGAATCCCACAGGGAATGCACAGCTCACATCCTCATCTCTAATCAAGTGATTCTTGCAGATTATGTGTCTAGTGTTCAGAATATGCAGCAGGGCATCAAAGATAAATGTCAGAATAAAATAACACAGTTGTTCAATGAAGCAACATTGCTTCACACTGATTAATGAAGCACTAGCTTCCTCCCTTGTTTACTTTAAAGTTTTCTAAATGAGTAAGGCCCTTTTGGGAAATGAAAATGCTTACACTGAAGGGGACTTACATAGCACAGATGTCACTCTCCTTGCAAATCCTAAGACTGAAAATAAGGAGGTTTTTGTGACAGACTCCTTAGATACCTCCTTTTCTTTTCTTTCTTTCTTTCTTTTTTTTGTTTTTTTTGTTTTTGAGATAGGTTCTTACTATGCTGCCCTGGCTGGACTGCAGTGGCTTTCATAGGTGTGTGCACTCACAGCTCACTGCAGCCTGGAACTCCTGGGCTCAAGTGATCCTCCTGCCTCAGCCTCCTAAGTAGTTGGGACTACCAATGCATGCCACCATACCTGGCCTTAGATACTCCCTGTATCCTGGAACTCACTCCTTACAAGAGACGCTGAATGTGGAAGTCTTTGCAGATGTTAACGGCACTGCCCAGTTCCTGTCTTTGAATTATTGGGCCAACAACAGAAAGCCTGCTCCTGAGGCCCCAGATCAGCCCTGCTATCATCTGCAGGGGTGAACAGCTGCCCTTCTATAGGTCAAGAGGCCCACATTCTTCTAAAAGACATGATGTCTGTCTCCTGCTCACCCTGGCTGACTCCCCCAGATGTGTTTTTGTCAGTGCCCCCACTCCCGGACCTTGCACTCCACATGAGCTCCAGGGATGACTACGGAGCTCCTGAGGAGCTGGGTCTGAGTCAGGGATGAAGGAGAGCTCACTCCCTGCCTCTGACCCTAGTCCCTGCTCATGCAGCCCCAGATACATTAGTTCTGAGCGGCCACAGTTAAGTGCCTGCCAGATTCAAAGTCCCTTCTACAACTGAGTCTTTGATACTCAGCCCAACACATGTGCATGCTATTGGTTTTGCAAACCTAGTACATTTTATTTCAGTAATTTCCACCATTCTATCCACTCAAGTTCTCTTTGGATACTGATTACATCAGCCAGCACATCCTTCCCATTTCTATTACATTTAACAGCTCGATCACAGTGGCAGTCATGTCTGCAACCAATCCAAACACCAACAGGACTTAGGACTAAGGACTGGAGATGGAGACCACAGTCCCCACTGGAAGCCCACCATATAAGCAACACAGATGCCAGGCTATAAGCCCCAGGAGCCTGTCTCCTCCACTCACAGGTCTCACTTGCAGACATGATGTGACTGACTGTGCTCTGCCTCCCCTAGGCTGTGAGCTCCAGGAGGGCAGGAAGCAGGCAGCCCTGCTGACCACTGTGCACCCAGCACTCAGCAAAGGGCTGGCACAGAGCAGATGCTTAGGAAATGTATTTGCAAGAAAGGGAGCAGCCAGATAAAAGAAGAGAAGCAGGCATAAAGGAAATAAAAATACCAAAGAAGAAAAAATTACTGTAAGGAAGGAAACCCAAAAGAAAAGAAAATATAAAGAGTTAATCTGCAGTTATAATTATCCCATGTTAATAAGCCCATGTAACTGTCATCCAACCCAGAATGCTCTGAGGCCTCCACAGGATGCCGGGCAAGACAGGGATTTGCTGAAATTCAGGTCCCCTATGAAGACACCATTCCCTGACTTTTCTGTCTAGCAAACCTACAAAAACCAATATAGTCATGTGAATTACACCTCAAAGAAAAAACAATCCAGCTAGACTGAGCATGGCAATTCACGCCTATTATCCCAGCACTTTGGGAAGCTGAGGTAGGAGGGATAACTTGAGCCCAGGAGCCTGAGACCAGCCTAGGCAACATAGAGAGACCCTATCTCTATTTAAAAAAAAAAAAAAAAATTAGCCAGGCATGGTGGTGTGTGCCTGCAGTCCCAGCTACTCAGGGGTCTGAGGTGAGAGGATCACTTGAGCCTGGGAGGTCAAAGCTGCAGTGAGCCATGATCATGATACTGCACTCCAACATGGGTGACAAAGCAAGACCCTCTCAAAAAAACCCCAAAATCGATTCATCTAAAAGACTTAGGAGTTTCCGTTGGTGTGTCTTGTTCACAGTGAAGTTTTGCTCTCGGTTTTGCCAAAACACCCATCTGGAATCCACTGCAGTAGCATCCAGTGCCATCAATCACACAGGAGTGTGTATTTTTGGAGGACTCTCACATCTCATGACCCCACTGATGAAAGAGAGGTGGGCTCTGCCTCCTTCCTTTCCTGTCCCAGGGCATCTTTCGTGTGCTCCAATTCCTTGTTGTCTGTGGCAGGAAAGTCAGTGACCAAGCCCATAATTTTTCTAGGTATCTTGGGAGGTACAGTTCCTCTGGGCTGTGATACCCGAGCTAATTTAGAGTGAGCTCTTTCTTTTCTTTTCTTTTTTTTTTTTTTGAGATAGAGTCTCACTCTGTCACCCAGGCTGGAGTGCGATGGTGCGGTCTCAGCTATCGCAACCTCCTCTGCCTCCCAGGTTCAAGCAATTCTCCTGCCTCAGCCTTCTGAGTAGCTGGGACTACATGTGTGTGCCACCACACCCAGCTCATTTTTTCTGTATTTTTAGTATTTTTTCTGTATTTTTAGGTTTCACCGTGTTAGCCAGGATGATCTCGATCTCCTGACCTCATGATCCACCCACCTCAGCCTCCCAAAGTGCTGGGATTACAGGTGTGAGCCACTGCGCCTGGCTGAGCGAGCTCTTTCTAAAGCCAGCCCATCCCTTCTTAACTACACGGGCTCTGCTTGCCCAGCTGGGGCAGTTTCATGCCCCATGAGTCCCATGCAAATGGACCACCTCGCTGCTGCCCTGGGAGACTGTAAGGCTCTGTTTTTTGTTTGTTTGTTTGTTTTGAGACAGTCTCGCTCTGTCACCCAGGCTGGAGTGCAATGGCATGATCTCGGCTCACCGCAAACTCCATCTCCCAGGTTCAAGCGATTCTCCTGCCTCAGCCTCCTGAGTAACTGGGATTACAGGCATGTGCCACCACACCTGGTCGATTTTTGTATTTTTTTTTTTTTTTTTTTGAGACGCAGTCTCGCTCTGTCGCCCAGGCTGGAGTGCAGTGGCCAGATCTCAGCTCACTGCAAGCTCCGCCTCCCGGGTTCCCACCATTCTCCTGCCTCAGCCTCCCGAGTAGCTGGGACTACAGGCGCCCGCCACCTAGCCCGGCTAGTTTTTTTTTGTATTTTTAGTAGAGATGGGGTTTCACCGTGTTAGCCAGGATGGTCTCGAACTCCTGACCTCGTGATCCGCCCATCTCGGCCTCCCAAAGTGCTGGGATTACAGGCTTGAGCCACTGCGCCTGGCCGATTTTTGTATTTTTAATAGAGGCGAGGTTTCACCATGTTGGTCAGGCTGGTCTCGAACTCCTGACCTCGTGATCCACCCGCCTCAGCCTCCCAAAGTGCTGGGATTACAGGCATGAACCACCATGCCCGGCCGGCCCTGTTGTTATAATTAGCTTTTTTCTGGGTTTCCTTTGGGGAGACAGGGCAGAGGAAAATTCCAATCGATCTTACAGGGGTGATTAAGGCCAAGGAGCCCAACAGTTTTGTGAGCTTCAGGTCTTCTATGCCTCAGTTTCCTCATGTATGAAACAGGGTATTAATGAAATCTACCTCACAGAGCTGTTGGGTTATATCCAGGTATACACCTGTAGTCCCAGCTACTCAGAAGAACTAAGGCAGGAGGATGGCTTGAGGCCAGGAGTTTGAGATCAGACTGGGCAATATAGCAAGACCAAGTCTCTAAAGAAACAAAATAAAGTAATTTTAAAAAGAAAAGCACTTACAACTGCCCAACACCGAGGAAATGCTCAGTCATGGTTAGGTGCTATCGATAGTGACCAGGCTCTCCAAGCGTCTCCCTCCAGGCCGCAGTGCCATTTCTTGATCAGGGTTCATGGATAAGTTTATATTTTGGAGACCTCCCGTTTGTGCCCTCTGGCCTTTCAACACGCTTCCCCTTTGCATTCTTCCTTAGGCTGCTGTCCCCAGAACTCTACGTTGGAGCCTCTTCCCCTTTCAGAGTCTCAGAAAGCCACATCTTAGACTGTCCTTGTCCTAGAATCTGCTTCCCTGAAGTCAGGTAAACATCGGGCTCTGACCAGGACACCCATGCTTGGCTTCCTACAAATCCTACTGCAGGCCATCCTCCCCCGTTGACTTGACATCCTGCCGAAGGGCAGATGCTGCTTGCTTAGAATCAAGAAACATGAGTTTGCTTCCCTTCAACTAACACCCCCTTGCCAGAAAGAACCTGGTCCAAAGGCAGGAGCACCTGTCTTCAGTTTCTTTGTCCTCCTGAGAGACCAAGCGTTCTGCCACAGGAATGACCAACCAGATGACTGCTCTCAGCTGAGCAGGACTTTAAACAATGCAGCACCTCCCATCATCTGGGGACACTGCTCAAGTTGCTCTTATGCTGAAGTGTGTATCTGCCTGCCTCTTAAATGACATCCTGTATCACGGGTGGAACTGACTTACCAACCTGGTGAAGTCACCTGCCCAAGGCCCTCGGATGAACTGGCCCTGAGCTCTTGTGTCCAGGACTCTTCACGTCCTATGCTCTGGATGTTAAACATACACAGCTTTGAACAAAATGATAATGATCCTTAGGAGGACTGGCACTCCATTAAGAACCCTCACTATCTAAACACAAGTACACAGTACAACTACACTCCTATTGATTCATTTTGTCTTCACAGCCTAGGCAGAAAGGCCTCAAAGGCTCCAATGAGAAACAGCCCTAGAGAAGGGCAGTGGTTTGCCCAAGTTTGTTCAGATGTCAGTTGCAGACCAGGGACAAAGCCCAGCTAAACACAAAGCCCACAGCTCTGGACTTGCTGCCACTGAAGGGGCATATACCCCAAAGAATTTGAAAGCAGGAATTCAGATATTTGCTCACTATATTCACAGCAGCATTACTCACAATGGCCAAAAAGTAGAAGCAACCCAAGTGTCTGTTGATGGATGAATAGGTAAACAGAATGTGGTCTATCCATCCACACAATGGAGCACTATTCAGCCTTAAAAGGGAAGGGAATTCCAGTCCTTGCTACAACATGGATGAACCTTGAAGACATCAGGCTAAGAAAAAGGTGATATAAGCCAGTCACAAAAAAACAAATACTACATGATTCCACGTACATGAAGTACCCAGAGTAGTTACATTCACGGAGACAGGAAATAGAATGGTGGGTGCCAAGGGCTGGGAGAGGGTGAAGGGGAGTTAGTGTTTAACAACATAGAGCTTCAGTTTGGGAAGATGAACGAGTTCTGTGGACTGATGGTGGTGATGGCTGCAAAACACTGTGAATGTACTTAATGTTACCTGACAGAGCACTTAAAAGTGGTTAATATGGTAAATTTTGTTACATGTATGTAACCACAATAAAAAAAGGAGGAAGGAAGCATCTGTCACAATGGCAGAGCCAATGACACACCTGTAATTTTCCCTTGCCTGATCTTCTGCACCTTGTATTGAATGGAGGTTCCCACCATCAGGTAGATGTCATAGGCCGGGTTCAGAAGGATGTTCTCCAAAATCAGCAGCCTGACTTCTGCAGGGCGTACGTTCTTGGCATAAAGAAAAGGTAGAAGGTAGACAAAGTGAGGTGCAGATAGGGAATGGAGGAATGGTGGTGTGAGCAAGAGAAAGAGATGTTTTAAACATGGGAATAGGGAAGTTAGGAGGAAAGAAACAAGATACCATTGCCAAATCCTCACTTTCAGACCCCAGAGGTCCCGGGAGAGCTCCATAAGTACAGCAGGCACCCAGACAAAGGGCATTACCCAGACTGAGCCCTCGCACTGGCTGCCCATTGTGCATGGCTTATCTCTATGTGAAACAATGATTAAATGGGAGTAAAAGAGGAAAGCCAGCATGAACTTTAGGGACCGTATGGCCATCAGGAGCTCAAGTTCTCTCCGCACAAAAGCCCACGGTCCAGGGAACTTGAGAAGCCCTAGGCCAACGTAAAAAGCAGGAGAGGCATGTGCTGTGATGAGCCCTTGGCTGCTATTCCTTGGCCCCTTCCCCTGCCCACCTCTCACCCCCAACCTGTGACCTCCTGCCTCCTCAGGAAAACCTGTGAGCAACTTCGCAATGGGAGAAAGATCACTAGGTGCCCTGTCTAGTGCACCCTTAGGTACTGGATTCTCCAGAGGACTGCACCTTTCATTGTCTTTGGCCTGTTTGATGGCACTGTACATTGTAGAAAAGCGACAACAAAGCAAACAATTCTTGTCCACAGAAACACCAAAACATTTCCTCTGGTGGAGGCGCAGCTGACTGCCCTCCTGTGGGTGTGGGCATTCTGCACTTTTCTGAGTTCAGTTCAGCATGCCTGGTGTCCTGTGGCTATTCTTTGGATTCTCCTTTAAGCCTGCTGTCACAACTGACAGGTTTCCTCACTTAACAACTAGTTAATATCTTCAGTGCATTCAAAAGAGACAAGTATATTGGGCACCACCATGGGCAGGGTTCTGTGGCAGAATGCAGGCAAGGAGGGCCACTGAATGTCTGAGGGCAGGACAGCAAATCTGCCTTTCCAGCTTAGCAGTGGCGCTGTACCCCATCCCAGCCTGGGCCCTACACAGGAGCTAACTGTCTCCAAGTACTACCTGCAGAGTCCTGCGGGATTAGCCCCTGCAACAGGGCATGTCCCCATGTTTCCAAAACCTTCCAGGACTCCCAGATGCAGCAAACCCACTACAGAGAGTGAATCAGAAGAGGATTTCTCTCTCTGCCACTCTACAAAATTAAATGGCAGGCCAAGTACCACATGTTCCTGCCTGTGCTCCAGACACTAGGCAAACAAAAATATCTCAGGGTTGCAGCTCAAAACGAGGCACCGGTTGGGTGGACATTAGTCCACAGGGACAGGGAAGGAACCAGGACGTTGGATAGACCCACTCTTCATTCTCCTTTCCTCTGGCATACCCCATTATCCCAAGAATGGGATGCTGGTGAGGCCAGGAAAACATGGGATCGGCTGGGGCAGGGGGTTGAGGAGATCTACACACGGGATCCCTGGGCCACCAGTCTCAGGGCTCCAATGGGGGCATAAGGAGAGATGGCATAGAAGACACCAGGAGCCCTGGGCTTTGTCAAAGCCCCAAGTGCTTGGGAGCATCCTTATACCAGCACGGTGGGGGTGCCAACTGGAAATAGGCAAGTTACTGGGAACCTCCTGCTCTTGGACCTGCCTACAAACTGAGAATGAGCAAATGCTATGCACCCCTAGAGATGCTTTCTGGGGCCTCAACCACCTTTCTTTGTAAGCTGAGGCTCAAAAGAAACCAAACCAAACACATAAAAATATGAACCCACATCCTGAAATCATGGGACAGCATCTCACTTCCACAATTCAATGTGTCTATGGGGGTGAGCAGGTGCCGTCAGCCTGATTCCACCCCAGGAAGCCCACTGTCCCCCAGCACCCCGGGCCCACCTTGTAGACAGCCTCCTGGATGCGAGCCTTGAGCTTGGAGCTCCCGGTCTTCATCCCAGACACCAGGATGGTGTCCCCTTGCTTGGCAGCCTTCTCCATCTCTGAGATGTAAGAAGGAGGGATGTATGTAGACTCCAAGAAAGTGAGGATTCTGGAAAAGGAGCACTTTGTCAAAGTTCGTTGATCAAACCCCAACACAAGATTCGTCAGAATCTACCACAGCATTCTCTATGAGCACCTCTCACTGGGGCTGACGCTGAAATAAGGGGTGTTGCCCTAGTCAGGGTTGGGGCTGCCTAGAGACACGACCCTGCAACTTCCTACATCAGAAATGCCAAAGTCCTTGTGAAAAATGCAGATTCTTGGCCCTTGGCCCAAGCTTTGTCTCCAAGATGCAAGATGCCTGGGAATCTGCATTTTATCCTCATGTACACGTGATATAAATACTGACATGCAAGACCAGCTGCTGAGTCCACATGGGAGCAGCAAGGCCTGGGAGATGAGGCACCAGGCCCAAGAGCACAGCCCAGTCACAGCGGGGCCAGCAGCGCCTCACCTCCCCGAGGCTGCCTGCTCCTGTCCCCCCTCCCCGGCCTAGCGCCCAGCTCTGGGGAACGATTCTCCATGACTGGTCCCCTAGCCCTGGGGACCGGACAGCACCACATCTCACTCTCCCTGGATCTCGTCTTGGGGAGATGTCGGGGACGTGGTATAGCCTGGAGTGTGGGCTGCTGGGCAGGCTGACTTCAGGGATCCTTCCCATGCAGCCTCCCACTTCAGCCTGCATTTACAAACGAGCCCACTGTTTCCCTGCACAAGAGCAATCTGCCGATGCTGGGCTGCATTGTGATTTATTTCCTCACCCGATTACTTCAGGTGTCACATGTCAAATTGCAAATCCAGGACAATCCAGCTCCAACCCCCCATGGCGTCTGGGATTTCTGTTAGCATTTGGCTCAGGTGCAGAGCTAGCTGCCTGGAAGCTCAAAGGGCCTGACGTGGCGGGGAATGGGGTGTTGTCAGAAGGGAACAGGGAATCAGCATCCCTTCAACATCCAGCATGTGCCAGACCCAGAGAGGGGCCCTGAGCGGATCAACCCGCTAAGCTGCACAGTGGCCCTCAGAGGCAGGTACGGGATCCCCTCCAGCTCTGTTTCCCAGGGCAGGAGGCTGAGGCTCAGGTGGGTAATGTTCCCTGGCTAAGGCCACAGGCAGGAAGCGACAAAGCCAGGACTGGAATCCAGGTCCCAGGTCTCTGACTCTCTGGCCCAGGGTCATGGTTTTATAAAACACCAGAAACCACAGAGCTGGTCCAGAAGGCCCTGTCTCCACAAGGGTAACTTGGCTCGCAAAAACATCAGGACATGAGGACGTCTGCCTGGAGTTGCTGTGAGCCGAGGCCTGGACAAGGTTGTGATGGAAGAACCACAACCCCAACATCCCCTATGGTCCAGAGCAGGACTTTAATGGCGTAATGAAAGACCAGACAGTAAACTCCCCGACAAAGGACTTATAATTACAAAGGGGTGAGAAAGCACAGAGGCAAGTAGAAGAACAGAGTCTCACTTCTGAAATATTCCTGCCAAAGACACAACATTTGGACCCTGGCCGTGAGGGAACAGCAGACAAACCCAAAACAAGGGCCACTCTACAGATAACTAGACTGTCCTCTTCACAAGTGTTGCGGTGTCCAAAGTCAAAGCCCAGGAGACAGTCCCAGGCTGACAGAGACTAAGAGAAACCGAACACATGCGGCAGTTGACTTGGGGCTGGGATCTCTTTTTGCTGAAAAGGATAAAGCTGGGACAAATGACCAAACTCGAGTGAGGTCTGAAGATGGTCAGCATCAGTGTTCCTTTCCTAATGCCATGACTGCATGGTGGCCGTGCAGGACAATGTCCCTGATGGTCGTAAAGCACATGAAAATCATCAGGGTGACGGGACATGAGGCTGGCAGCCGGCTCTCAGGTGAGTGAGGGAGACCACTTTTTGGACTACAATGGCAGATTTTCTACAGGCCTAAAATTGCTGTTAAAGGAGACTCAAGGCCGGGCGCGGTGGCTCAAGCCTGTAATCCCAGCACTTTGGGAGGCCGAGACGGGCGGATCACGAGGTCAGGAGATCGAGACCATCCTGGCTAACACGGTGAAACCCCGTCTCTACTAAAAAAATATAAAAAATTAGCCGGGCGAGGTGGCGGGCGCCTGTAGTCCCAGCTACTCAGCAGAGGAGAATGGCGTGAACCCGGGAGGTGGAGCTTGCAGTGAGCTGAGATCCGGCCACAGCACTCTAGCCTGGGCGACAGAGCGAGACTCCGTCTCAAAAAAAAAAAAAAAAAAAAGGAGACTCAAAACATTCAAAAACAACTTTAAAAAAGGGACCATGCATTTTAAAAATCACATGGCAAATCACGAGGAAGGTGGCACAGTCAGGAATACAAGCTCAGACCTGGGACCTGCACTAGCACAGAGGACCTGCGTGGCTCTGCTCCTGCCTGTCCCACATGTGGCAGTGCAGTGAGCCATTGACAGGAGGCTCGTGCATCTTAGGAACTGAACTACTCATTTCCTAACTACAAGTAAATAGCCCTGGGGCATGTTGTTCCCACATGAGACAGTGTGGATCCACCGATCTGAGTTCAGACTACAGCTCTGCCCTCCCCGAGCTCAGACAAGTGGCCCGGCCTCTCCAAGTCTCAGCCTCTACGACTACTCGATGGAGAGCACAGTGGTGTGCAAGCTCACGTGGCTGCCAGGAGGATGACACAGGTCAAGACGATTAAGGTGTCCACCTCACAACGGGTCTTACTGTACCACCGTATGGGCGACTTAGCCTGTTCCACCTGAGACCGGCTGGCACAGCTGGCCTGTGCCCCAGCCGAAACCTGGCTGCCCTGTAAGTGGCCCCCCAGAAGTGCAGCCTGGGGCCACCCACACTTCCCCTGTGCCCCGAGAAAGCCATGCATGTCTCATTTCTCCAGCTAGACATCCCAAGTCTCTGACAGCTTCTCACAGGACACTCTCTGTGGGCTGCAGAAGCAGCCAGGCTCCCACACAATGGTGTGAGTGAACCCCATTCCTTAATCAGATACTTGGAATGTTGCAGGCATCCTGGGAGTCTCCCAGGCTCCTCAATGACCCAGATGAAAACCCCCCGCCGGTGAGAAGCTCACAGCTGTCCCCCTTTTCCCTTCCCTTCAAAGGGGGTCAGTTCTGGCAGAGGCGCCCCTTACCGCAGTGCATTGTGGGAGTCTGAGAACCTGTCCGCCTCGGAGTCCTTCACAATCGTCCACTCGAAGACCAGTCCGGCCAGAGTGCTGAAGGTGTTCCCTGTAAGAGCAGATGAGGAAGGTGAACAGACATGGAGTTAATTCCCCAGGGCGGAGGGAGGCGGTGGGAGCTTCTGCCCCATGCAGGAACTATACTCCACATCACCCCCCACCAGGCAGGTGTCATAACCTGTATGTCAGGAGAGGAAACTGAGGCTGAAAGGAATGAAGACGCTTACTCACTCACAATCATGTGACCACCAGGGGGCGAAGCCAGGATTTGAACCTAGGGCTGTCAGGTGAAAGCTTGTGCTCTTCCTGCCCAGACTCCCTGCCCTTGACTGAAGGACTAGCTCAGTGCAGTGCATAACACCACTGTCCTGCACGTCTGTGACTGGTTTACAGTTTAGGAGGCTGCTTGGAAACCTGGGCCATTCATTCCTGCTCACCACTTCCTGGGAATAAATTCCTCTCCCTCCCTGTGTGGGGGAGGGGACCCAGGGAGGAGGGGCATTACCCCAACTGTCTAGTGTCACATGACTCTTGCTTCTTCACCTTGACTGTGAGACTCTTGAGGTCCTGGGGTAGGTAGGGGGCAAGGAGAGCCAGGCCCAGCCAGCCTTGGCTCTTATGTCCTGGCTTGCTTCCTGGGAGCCTTCTGATCTATCCTTTCCAATCAAGAAACAGGTGCCACATGCAAGTCTAGTTCTCACCTTCTTTTGAAAGGATGAAGATCCACCCACCTGGGCCTCATTCCCTCTGAGGGCCAAAAGCTGCTCACCCTCTCTAGAAGGGATCATGCCACACTCCCCACCAGCCCCTGATGCCCCACGCCTGTTCCACGTCCCACATCCACACTCCCTTCCTGACCAGCTCCCAATACAAGGGATCCGGGGGCCAAGAAAACCTGTTGTTTCTACAGTGCAAAGGGCAAGGTATTTAGAGTCAGATGGGCCTGGGTCCTGCTTCTCTTCACCCCGATCCCTGGCCCTGCGAGGTCTCAAAGACCACATGAAATAGTGCTTAGCAGAAGCTCCAGAAAACTCTGCTGCCTTCGCCTTACTTCTCAGAGCATCTTTTATGAAGAGAGGCATCTTCTTACAGTTCCCTGGGTGTCCTTCCATCAAGGTGAGCAACTGATCAGAGGAAGAAAACCCCCATCTATGATGTACATACATGCAGGAAGATTTTTTCTCGGAGGTCCACAGCAGGATTTTGAGCAAATGAAAAGTCTATTGTTTCCCGAAAATTAATCTGTCTTCCTAACATCCAGGACATTAGATGAGGATGGTGGATATGAAAATCCACACCAGCGAAGCACATTAGCTGCAAGACACGAGTCCTCTAGTCCAACCCCTGGATGCTGCGTCCCCATCGGATGTGGGCTTGAGACCCTTCCCGCATACCCCAGGGACGAGGAGCTCATCACCCAGCACAGCCCATTCCTCTGTTCAACAGCCCTGACCGTGAGAACCTTCTCTCACACACTGAGCTGAAATGGGGTGCACATGGAGTACTGCTAGCCCCAATTCCACTGTCCGGGGACAGAGCCCAGCAGGTTGGCTTTGCAGTGTGCTCAGTGAGGGGAGCCTGGGCTCCAATTCCACCTTCCAGGGGAAAAGCCCAGCAGGCCGGCATTGCAGTGTGCTCGGTGAGGGGAGCCTGGGCCCAAATTCCTGCCTTCCGGAGTCAGAGCCCAGCAGGCTGGCTTTACAGTGTGCTCAGTGAGGGGAGCATGGAGACCCTACAATAGTGTGACCCAGTAACCAGAAATGCAAGACTGCAGACCACTAGGCAGGCCACTCCCTTAACACAAATACATGCCAACACTACAAGAGTCCTGAACAGCTACCCTGGGGCTTCTATCTAGCTCGGCTCCAAGCACAGCTTTTCTCTTCTGTAAAATGGGGATGAAAATACCAACCCACGGAGTTGGTGGGAAGATCAAATTGAGAAAGCACCCCCATGACATGTCCAGTGTTCACAAAGGCCCGCTTATGGACAAGGGGATAGAGGTGGGGGAGGCCCTGCTAAGGGGCTCTTAGCAAGGAAAGCAGTGGGAGAGAATCATGCCTGCAGACACTTCAGGGCCTGCACGTGGAGCTCTGTTTTTCATCATCTTTGCTCCCCTCCAGTCTCTCCCGGAAGTCCACCACTTGTGGAAGAAGAGTTGAATGTGTGGCAATTCCAAGAGCAGAAAGTGTCTTTAGGCTTCTGTAAGTTACCCGATTGGGCAGGTGCACACATAGGACCAGGGGCAGGATTTGCAGGGCTCCATGCAGATGAGAACACAGGGACCCTTGTTCATGCATGGGCCTGCCAGCTGCTGGCCACTGGCTTTCTCTCCTGCCAGCTGCTGGGCAACATGGCCAGACCCAGCTGCGTGGACTCTGGGGATGTCAAGGCACGCGTCTGCCTTTCCAGGGCCTGCTGCAGGTGGGCACCCCTAAGGGTGGCAAGGGGGCAGGGAAAGCTCTCAAGAAATCTGTGCCCAAAGTTTTGCTTTTTCCACTCTAAAAGAAGCTATCAGTACCTACTATGTGCAACAGAGCCCTTGACCTTGAAGGCTCACAGCCAAGTTTAGATATTAACCAGGAAAGCCAGGGGTCTGGTCTCCAAAGGATCCACCTCCCCTGTCCTGCAGGAAGGCTGAAGGAAAATGTTAGGCAATTCAACCTAGCAAACATTTACCCAATGCCGGTTGGGCCCAAAGTGCAGTGTCAGGCACAGAAGAGCCCAGGAGAATGAACTGATCCCAGTTATGCCTTCCTAGTGCTGACCTTGACAAGCCACAGTAGAAAATGTCCTTGCACCCCAGGGCAGGGGGCACTGCAGAGCTGAGGGAAAATCGAAGGGAAGAATAAGTCCCACCTTGGGCAGCCAAGGAGGGCTCGCTGGAGGGGATATCTGAGAGGCAATGCCAGAGGAAGCATGGCTTCTGAAAGCAGAGTTCAGGAGGGGAAGGTGCTCCAGGCAGAAGAGACGGGATAAGGAAAGGTGAGGAAGGGGCATCTTTGTAGACCCTGAGCTAGTCCAGTTCTGCTGATGCAAGAGGCATAGGTGGGCCAGGAAATAGCTGTGAAAACTTCTGCTCAAAGTTTTGCTTTTTCCACTCAAAAAGAAGCTATTTGTACCTACTATGTGCAACAGACAGAGCCCTGTCTGGAGGAGGGCACTCTGCAGGTGGCTTCTGGCCAAAAAGGCAGATCCCAGCCATGCGGGGAGGACCCCCAATGCCCAGGAAAATGCAGCAACAGGAGACAGGCAGTGCGTCCAGTGGGAAAGAGCTCAGGTGACAGAGTCAGACATCCTGGATCCCAGCCCCTGCTAAGCCACCCATAAGCTGTGTGACCATGGGCAAGTTACTGAAGCTCTTTGAGCCTCAGCTTCCTCATCTATATAGCGGGCATCAGACCATTTATAAGCACAAAAAGACATTGTACTTACTAAGGGGACAACACACTACCTGGCCCCCATGGGCAGCCACGGTGCCACTGCTTGTTGAGCAATTCTTTTTCTTGACATTCATCAATCTAGATAAGGCACATCATTTCTGGGACTGCCAGACCCTCAAAGGTTCTCAGGGTCAAGTTCATCTTCACAGAGAAGACTCTGATCAGAAGAGAGGTTACAGGCTCAGAAAAAAAGGCAAAAGAAATGATGAAGGTACTAATCAAAGTATTTCGGGATGAGGAGGACCAAGTAAAAAGCATGATGCCCTCACAGTGGACGAGGAGGGAAATTATCCATTTCCTTGCTGCAAAGATGAGGCCTTGACATGGGCTACTGGTGAATGACCCAGTCTGTGGAGACCAGATGACGTCCTACTCTGGAACCGGCTGCAGGGGCCATCAACCCTTCAGGAGAGTCGGGAGTGTGAGAGGAAACCATCCAGGGCCGCAGGGCACCATCCTGGCATAACAGTGGCCTGGGAAGGCCGAGGTAGGCACCTCCCCAATCCCGACATTCCCACCACCTGCCTGGGGAGAATCAATACACATTCAAGAAAAAGTGACTTAAAAGGGGTTTAACTAGAACCACAAGGATGAGCAATAGCAAGTGCTGGCCAGGATGTGGAGATCATGGCACCTTCACACAGTGCCCCCAGAAATCCGAAACAGGCTGGAGTGTAATGGTGCCATCTTGGCTCACCGCAGCCTCCGCCTCCTGGGCTCAAGCGATTCTGTTGCCTCAGCCTCCTGAGTAACTGGGACCACAGGTGTGTGCCACCATGACTGGCTTGTTTTTGTATTTTTAGTAGAGACAGGGTTTCACTATGTTGGCCAGGCTGGTCTCGAACTCCAGACCTCAGGTGATCCACCCGCCTGGGCCTCCCAAAGTGCTGGAATTACAGGCATGAGCCACTGTGCCCAGCCTGTATTTCCTTCTTTTTGTGGCTAAATAATATTCCATTACAGGGGTCGATCGCGTTTTGTTTTTCCACTCATCCATTGATGGACTCTTGGGTTGTTTTCACATTTGGCGGCTATGAATAATGCTGTTATGAGTATTCACAGCAGACGTGTGTTTTTTGGTCTCTTGGGTAGGAGTGGAATTGCCAGGGCATAGGATAACTCTGTGTTGAACTGTTTGGGAGCTGCCAGGTACTTCTTTCCCTATAGCAACCCTAGTGCCTGGACAAGGCCCAGTTTGTAGAAAGTGCTCAAACACCTCCTGGCTTACTGAGTATTCACGCAAGACTGAACACTGTACATATGTCTCACTAAATCCTTATGGTCCCCAGGACAAGCATCACTATCTCAATCTCACAGGTCAGAAGGCAGTGTCAGAGGTTAAGGGCCTCATCTGATGAATGGGTAAATGGTGAAGAAAGGGTCTGCTAGTGCTCTAAATAGTGGTTTGGCCTCCCAGGGACATCTGGCCATGTCTGGGCCATTTTTGATTGTTATGGCTTGGGAGACACTACTAACATGTAGTAGGTAGGGGATGCTGCTGAACATCCTATAATGCACTGACAGCCCGCATCACAAAGAATTATTCAACCCCAAATGTCAATCAATACTATCCAGGCGAAGAAATCCTGATCCAGAAATTTTTTTCAAAAACAGGAGCTAGAGGCCGGGCGCGGTGGCTCAAGCCTGTAATCCCAGCACTTTGGGAGGCCGAGACGGGTGGATCACGAGGTCAGGAGATCGAGACCATCCTGGCTAACACGGTGAAACCCCGTCTCTACTAAAAATACAAAAAACTAGCCGGGCGAGGTGGCGGGCGCCTGTAGTCCCAGCTACTCCAGAGGCTGAGGCGGGAGAATGGCGTGAACCCGGGAGGCGGAGCTTGCAGTGAGCTGAGATCCGGCCACTGCACTCCAGCCTGGGTGACAGAGCAAGACTCCGTCTCAAAAAAAAAAAAAAAAAAAAATTTCCCTTACTTCCTTAAAGAGATCACCTAGAAAAATTCCAGCCTGGAAATAAGCCAAGCTCATTTTTGACTCTGGCAAAGTGAAGATGTGAGGGCAGTACCCTGGGCCGCTAACATAAATGTGACCTGATCTACACACATGCTCTGAGGTCTGGAACAAGAAGTCACCACCAGCCCCAAGGGCCGGAGCAGGGAGCCTCTCCCTGCCTCCCATCGCTGCCAAGAATACTAGCTTCCCCAAGATGTGCTGCACCAAGGACCAGCACTATGACAGGCAGGTCTGGCTCCAGGGTCACAGAGCCACAGCTCTGAGCACACAGGCCCCGCTGCAGGGGTTCCTGAGGGCCAGGAATGATCATGATTCGACGCCACCAAGGGCTTCAGGCCCACCTCAGAGGTGGTTTCTGCCTCTTCAGCATCTCCCCCAGCACGAACTTCACCTGCCTAACCACAGCTACCCTCTAGGGACCTGCAGGATTGGACGCCAGAGGAGTGGGGAAAGCAGAAAGGCCAGGGTCATGGTGGGGGAATGATCCAGCATGGGCTGCAGAGGACAAACAGGCAGGGGACGCCCTCACCTTCAGAGTCCAGGGCCTGGATCTTCAGCTCCAGGGGAGAGTCCTCCAGGTAGAGCTCGCGGGTGGTGGAGACGATCTGGATGTCATGGATGAGGTCCACGATGGCATCACAGCGCAGGACCTGGCCTGTGGCTGAAGGAACCCCAGGGAGGGGTCAGCAACAAAGACAGTCCCCGCCCCTGGCTCCACTTTCAAGCCTTGCAGGCTTACACTCTGGCAAAGACCACAGTGACCACCAGCTTCACCCTCAGAAGCCAAGCAGCTGCCTTGCACACAGCCCTGCTGACAGTTAACAGGGACTACCAGAAAGGAAGGGCTGTGGGGGTCTTGTCACCACCCATTCTGGCTTTTCCAGCAGGGCACCAGCATTTAAAGCTGTAGGTAAAGAAAACTCCGGGAAAACTTAGTTTCGTTCAGGGTGTAACCATTCAGTGAAGTGACAAGGGTTATAGTATGATGAGTTCCCATCCCAAAGACGAGAGCCCTGTCCCTCCACTGAGATTAGGAATTACACTGGTGGTTTTTGGTTTTCACATATGCTGGTGTTTTTATAAAAGACTATCAACTATAGTACAGAAGGGGCTGGTGGGCACACCCAGAGATTTTTTTACTTGCTCCATAAATAAGGTATGTAAATGGCATTACCTGGGGAACCCTCAAGTGTAAGGATAGCAGCAAGAGATACAAAATTATTCTGACCATTCCCCAGGTACCATATAAAAATACTTGTGCACTTTAGTGTTGTTTCCTTGCACAGCAATACAGTCGCATGTATCAAAAGCCTTAAAAGTATTCAAGGCTGGCCAGGCGTGGTGGCTCATGTCTGTAATCCCAGCACTTTGGGAGGCCAAGGCAGGTAGATCGCTTGAGGTCAGGAGTTCAAGACCAGCCTGGCCAACATGATGAAACCCCATCTTTATTAAAAATACAAGAAAAATTAGTCAGGCCTGGTGATCCTAGCTAGTCAGGAGGCTGAGGCAGAAGAATTGCTTGAACCTGGGAGGCGGAGGGTTGCAGTGAGCCAAGATCACGCCACTGCACTCCAGTCTGGGTAACAGAGTGAGACTACATCTCAACAAATAAAAACAAAAATATTCAAGGCTGTGGCCCAGAAAAACTAGGAATTTATCTTAAGAAATAATGTAAAAGAACTCTAATTTGTTCTCTATATAAAAACATTTATTTTTATATGTAACACTGAAACAAACATCTGAAAACACTCTAAATGCTCAATACAAGGGAATGTGTACAGGACAACCTCCTGTTAAGAATATTATTTGGGCCAGGTGTGGTAGCTCACACATGTAATCCCACCACTGTGGGAGGCCAAGGCAGGAGGGTTGCTTGAGCCCGGGAGTTTGAAACCAGCCTGGACAACATAGAGAGACCCCCAAGTATACACAAAAAATTTTACAAATTAGCTGGGCATGGTGGCATGCACCTGTGGTCCTAACTATTAAATACTTGAGAGGCTGAGGCAGGAAGATTGCCTGAGTCCAGGAGGTTGAGGCTGTAGTGAGCAGTGTTGGAGCCACTGCACTTCAGCCTGGGTGACAGAGTAAGCCACTGTCTCAAAACAGCAACAAAAAAAGAGAATATTATTCAGCATTAAAATTCACTGTATGGGCCAGGTGCGGTGGCTGGCACCTGTAATCCCAGCTACTCGGGAAGCTGAGGCAGGAGAATCACTTGAACCCGGGAGGCAGAGGTTGCAGTGAGCTGAGATCACGCCACTGCACTCCAGCCTGGGGGCCAAGAGTGAGACTCGGTCTCAAAAAAAAAAAAGTTATTTAGGTAACAAATAATAATTTAGAAATTTAGCAAGCCAGCCTCCACAAAAAGGGAACACGGTACAAAGTGCTGGCACAAGGCCCGGGATGGGTGGTGTTTGCTGGGTGCCTGTCTCCTGCCTGGGTGTCCTGCCAGCTAACAAGAGAAAGCCCTGCCATGGGCTCAGGTAGCCTCTGGGACCCTGAGTCTCAGTGGGCGTTTCCCTGTCTCTGGCTCCCACTGGGGATCACAAACAGTGCTCAGCCCTTACTGATGTCCTCTGCGAAGATGATGCTGGTGAGGCGGGCAGGCTGGGTCAGGCGGGCCTGCACCACGGCCTTCTGGGAGCACTGCTGCTCATCCAGGCCCAGCGGCTCGATGCTGGCCACCTCCGGCCGGGTGGACAACCTGCAGTGGAAGAAGACAGCATTTACTCTCTGGAGCTGCACTGCAAGGCACAGCGGGGTCCAGATATCAGGCTGTGGCTCCCGTCTAGGGCACAGTCCTGGACCCAAAGACAGAATTGAGGTGGGTCGCCTAACACAGCTTCAAACCCTGAGGAGACATGGGGCCCTGCCGAGGCCTCTCCAGTTAAGACCTCCACAAGCTGAGGGCTCTGGGCCTGTGCACACAGTCCCCATGGAGCAAATCAAACAGGAGACCTCACACCTGGAAATGACCTCAAGGTTCAACAGATGGCCACCGTCCAAGACTCCTGCAGATGTGGGAGTCGTTCAGTACCAGCTGGAAAGCTGCTCAAGGGATCCCATGAGCAGCACGTTGAACAGGGAGGGGCCACAGGCAACTCTACCAACCTCTAGCCCAGGCCTGGAACACAGCAGGCTCCGGGCATCAGCTTCCAACCCCGATGGGTTCCACTAACCCGTAATGATAACCACGATCATGAGCTCCCAGGGCTTGCGGAGCGGATATTATTACAGCCACAGACGGAAGAGAGACAGATAAACACATCCACAAATAAGCCCAGACGTCTGTGAGCCAATTTCCCCAGGGAGGATAACAGGAGGAAGGATAACAGGAATGTATGGGGAAAGCTATCTGGTGTCAGTGCCTCAGTTTTTCTATCCATGGCCCAGGATAACTGTCCCAGGCCCAGGTGAGAAGGGGACGAGAGGTAGAGGACAGCAGACTCCACACTGAGCGTGCCCAGCTAGCATGTGCTGTCTATAGACAGGCACTCAGGCCTAGTGTACAGGGCCTCCAAAAGAACACCACGCGGACCTGGGATGAAGCAGGGCCGTGGGAAGTGGCCGGCCATGCTGCCCTTAGAGAGCTTATAGTGTGACCAAGGCCCCAGGAGGGGCCACTAAGCTGTGCCTGGCACTTGTCTTTCGGAGCTGCACCCGGTACAGCACCCGATACACAGCAGACACTCCAGGGTCTCCGCATCCTCCCCAACTTTGCCTAAACTACTGGAACACCCATAGCCACGAGTATTCTGAAGGAGACTTGTCAGAAACTGCCTGGTGTCAAAACGCAATGATGCATGGCCAGGCGCAGTGGCTCATGCCTGTAATCCCAGCACTTTGGGAGGCCGAGGTGGGCAGATCACCAGAGGTCAGGAGTTCGAGACCAGCCTGACCAACTTGGTGAAATCCCACCTCTACTAAAAATACAAAAAATTAACCAGGCTTGGTGGCGGGTGCCTGTAATCCCAGCTACTCAGGAGGCTGAGGCAGGAGAATCACTTGAACTCGGGAGGCGGAGGCTGCAGTGAACCAAGATTGAGCCATTGCATTCCAGCCTGGGCACAGAGTGAGACTCCGCCTCAAAAAAAAAAAAGGCAATGGTGCAGAACACACCCAGGTAGATGTCCTGCCTTCTGGTTGGACGCCAAGTGTCTTCCCCGGGCCAAGCCGGCACAAGGTCCCTTCCAACACACCTGAGCACACCGACCACTCCAACACCACCTGGCCACAGTGGGCTGCAGCAGGAGGCCTGCAGATGGACCTGGGAAGTTCACGGAAAATGAGCTGCACCCATCAGTGAAGGAAAGCAATCTACACCCCAGAGGAAGTGTGTCTGTGGTGGCCCCTTGTGGATCTCTTCCAGGAAAATAGCACAGCATAGAGTCGACGAACAGAGCAAAGCAGGCACAAGCACACAAAGGAGACAAGAAGCAGGTGCCTGTGAACCGGGCCCATGCCTGCTAGAAACATTCCATCCAACCATCCAACTGCTGACAGCACTAAGGCCCTACGGTATTTTTCGAAGGGCTTTAAACTTCCCACACACAAGTACACAAAACAGAGTGTAGAAACAAGGACAAATCAGAAAATTCACACGGGGCAGCAGAGGCTAAGGAAACAACAAATCCTGGGTCCTAGATTCAATCTGGGGGCAGAAAAAGGAGCCTATACTTTCTACTGAATTTTGCCGTAAACCTAAAACTGGTTAAAAAAAAAAGTCTACTCTGCTTCAGTGGCTCATGCCTGTAATCCTAACACTTTGGGAGGCTGAGGTGGGAGGATCATTTGAGCTCAAAAGTTCGAGACCAGGCTGGGCAACAAAGTGAGACTCTACCTCTACAAAAAAATTTTTTTTTAATTAGCCAGTTACGGTGGTGTGCATCTGTGGTCCCAGCTACATGGGGGGCTGAGGTGGGAGGATTGCTTGAGCCCAGGAGTTCAAGGCTGCAGTGAGCTATGATTGTGTCACTGCACTCTGCCTGAGTGACAGAATGAGGCCCCGTCTCAAGCAAACAAACAACTAGAACAAATGAATAAATATAAAGAATAAAGAAAATAAAGTCTATGGGGGGGAAAAGAGAATTCATCATTTCCCACTGTACCTTTAAAAACACTGGGTATATATCATTCAATGGCCCCTGGGAACTGGGATCTGGAGTCCTGGTCTGGCCTGTAAATCCCACACCCTCTCCTAGCCTCTCTCTCCTCAACAAAATAGAGACAACCATTCTTTTCTTGCTTTATAACAGCAGTATATTAATCTCAGACACAGGCAATAAATGTAAACAGAGCTCTTCCTATCCAAGTAAAAGAAGCCTGAAATTCTCCTTGCAAAACTCCCCAACCTCTTCCCTGGGCTACCACTGAGATGCCCGGACAGCCTGCAGAGCCCGGCTGTAGTCACCACACCTTTCATGTCCATGTTGTAGGGCTACATTAAGGACCCATACAAGCCTGAGATAGCCCTGCACAACAGACATGTAACACAGGCCACGTTTTCATTTTCCGTCAAAAAAAAAAGTAACAGGTGAGATTAATTTTTAATAAACCCTGTTTAAAGCAGTTTGAGGTGCACAGCAAAACTGAATGGAAATTATAGATTTCACACACACACCCTGCCCCATGCATACACAACACTTCCCTCAACATCCCAATCACAGTGATGTATTGGTTACAATGGAGGAGCCTGTAGTGACCTCACAGTCACTCAGAACACCTGCAGCTGACATGAGGGTGCACACTTGGCATCCCATGTCCTGTAAGTTTGGACAGATGTATAACGGCCCACACGTGCTATGACAGTATCTTTCAGAACAGCACCACTGCTCTAAAAGTTCTCTGTGCTCTGCGTGTTCCTTCCATACTTTTAAATCCCTACTAAAAAGTCATATTTTTAAGAAAACATGTGATTTACCCTAACATATCCTAAATATCATGCTTCTGACATGTAGTACTGGCTGCATTTTCAGAGCTCACAGTCACACGTCTTAGTCTTTTGGGCCTGCCATGACAAAACATCACAAACAGGGTTTTTCCAACAACAGAAATGTATTGCTCACAGTTCTGGAAGCTGGCAGTCCAAGACCAGCTGGCATACTGGGTGTCTGGTGAGGGCCCACTTTCTGGGTCATGCCTGCTGTCTTCCCACTGTTGTCACATGGCAGAAAGGGCGAGGGAGCTCTCTGGGGCTTCTTGTATAAGGGCACTAATCCCAACCATGAGGGCCCCACCTTCATGACCCCATCACCTCCCAAAGGTGCCACCTCAAATGCCATCGCCTTGGGGATGAGGTGTCAGCACATGAGTCTGGAGGGACGCAGACATTTGTTCACGTGGTGAGTGGTTCCAATGCTGACCTGGCTCTGAGGCCTGGCCTCCTGGTGGAGGGCCATGCAGGTGCAGGGCTCTCATGTCCTGGGGTCTCTGTGGACACCTCCACCTCTGCCCAGGCTCTACTTGGGAGGCAGCGGGTGCTGAGTGCTCTTGTGACCTTAAGAAAGTCCCTCCTCTCAACACTCAGAGCCTGGGGGAGAGAGAAAGCAGCCTGGCCTGGCCTGGGAAGGCTGGTCTCAGCCATCTAAGGCGGCTCCCACCCGTCATGCCCCAGGGCATGGGGCTTGGTCCCTGCATCCCTTCTTCAGCTGGCTGAGCTCTGTACAGCAGCAGTGAGACTCCATCCTCCCAGGGCTTCCTCACAAGCAGACCAGGCCACGTCCAGCCTCCGGAGATCCCCGCTCCTCTGGGGCCTGCTCTCTCTGGGTCAGGACCCGCATCGGAAGCAGGGGCAGCCCATCCCAACACCTCCCGGAGGCTGCAGGCAGCTCATGCTGGTTTTCCTATGACTAGTGTGAGTGTTCCTTACAGCTATCTGACTTCCTTCCCGGGCATTCTGAGCCCACCCATAGCTTTGGGTATGTCTTTAAGGGACACGAACCACAACAGCCACCAATTCCGTTCTCATCTGTAAGGCAGGGCCCCCACACACCCTGCCTTCCTCACAGGGGTGTGTAACGCTAGATGAAAAAGCACAACAGAAAGTGTCTGCCAGAGAATTACAGAGGGAAAGGTTTGCACCAAACTCAAAGTAGAGAGGGTGGAAGTGGAAATGGTGGCAGCAGTAAGGAGGAATTCACTTTTATCCAGAAGGTTTTATTTCTTTAAAAAAAAACTGGAAATCAATATAGGTTGTTACACAATGGCTAATTCTGATGGTAGGAATATGGGTATTCATTATATTGTTATTTCTTTTCTGTGTTATTCTAACTTCTACATAAAAATACCTTCCCCCAATGTTAGTTAGTTATAACTAAGTAAGTTATAATGTTAGTTATAACTAAGTAAGTTATAATGTTAGTTATAACTTAGAGAACTACTGCTATGTCCTCATCTCACAGATCGGTAAACTAAGGCTTAGGAAAATGGGACTGGTTTAAGGCCACGGAGGCCAGGCTAGGACACAGGGGTTCCAAGCCTAAAAGCAGGATACTTTCTGCTATCGTGGCCACGCAGAAGCGCCCTCCCTCCTAAGGGCTGTCTCTGTACCTCACGGCTTTCCAGGATGGGCCTTAGAAAAACCCCATAGGTGTCCCTGGAGATTCAGGCTGGCTCTTTCCCATGGTGGGAATTAAAGAGCTGGCCAGTCATGTGCAATCCAGGAATGTTTCTGTTTCCAGGATCTAGGGAGAGAAGATTACATCTACATGGAGGGTAATTCTTCACAGACATGGTAGTTGATCAAACCAACCCAGCCAGAGAGACAGGGAGTGCAGGAGGAGATAAGACATGTGAGGGCAGGCAGGAACAGCTCGTTTCTGGAGAGCACTGAGATATTCAAGGACTATTTTTTATTAAAAATAAAAGTGTGCTGGCGGAATTGTAATGATTAACTTTACATGTTAACTTGACTGAGCCACAGAGTGACCAGATATTTCGTCAAACATTAATCTGGCCATTTCTCTGAGGGTGTTTCTGGATGAGATTAGCATCTGAATCTGTGGCCTGGGGAAAGCAGATGCCCCCTAATGTGGGTGGACCTCATCTAATCAGGTAATGGCCTAAACAGAACAAAAGCCTGAGCAAGAGAGAAATCCCGCTCTGGGCCTCACAGTCATCGAATGGGGATGCCAGTGTCCCTGCCTTCAGACTCAAGCTGAAACACAGGCTCTTCTGAGTCTTGAGCCAGCTGGCCTTCAGACTAAAACTAAATCATCAGCTCTCCTGAGATTCCAGTTGAATGCAGCTCTTAGGACTTGTCAGCCTCCATAATCATGTAAGCCAATCCCTTATATTAAATCTCTCATATACATATGAAGGGGGTGTGTGTATAAGATATATATATATAGGCTATACATATAGTCTACTGAATATAGGCATATGAGCTATATATATGACATATATGTCCTAGTGGTTCTGTTCCTTCAGAAAACCCTTAATCAGGGAGGGTATAAGAAATGAGAAGGGCAACTGAGGAAAGGAAAGGGCACCATGTGTCAGGCCCAGAGTTAAACATTTCTATTTATCACTGAATCCTCCACCAGCCCTACACGGGAAAACCAGACTGAGGCTCAGAGAGGTTAAGTAATTTGCCCAAAGCCACACAGCTGTCACCAGCATGGCCAGCTATCGCAGCTAGACCTTGGTGACTCCAGACGAGATACCTCTCCCATTGCAGGAGCATTTTCCCCAGGATATAACACACCCACCACCAGTTTAGATGATGCACAGATGAACTATTTTTTAACCGACGCATTATGCATTTGAATTATTACGTATTCATTTAAGTGTTTTAGGAAAAACAAATGTACCAAACTCATGAGCTCATAAATTTTTTTTTTTTTTTTTTTTTTGAGACGGAGTCTTGCTCAGTCGCCCAGGCTGGACTGCAGTGGCCGGGTCTCCGCTCACTGCAAGCTCCGCCTCCCGGGTTCTCGCCATTCTCCTGCCTCAGCCTCCCAAGTAGCTGGGACTACAGGCGCCCGCCACCACGCTCGGCTAGTTTTTTGTATTTTTTTTAGTAGAGACGGGGTTTCATCGTGTTAGCCAGGATAGTCTCAATCTCCTGATCTCGTGATCCGCCCGTCTCAGCCTCCCAAAGTGCTGGGATTACAGGCTTGAGCCACCGCGCCCAGCCGTTCATAAATGTTAATACGAAAGATAATGTCAATGTTTTTTAAAAAGTGAGTCATTTTGAAGGAAATGTTCAGTAAATTCCAGCATAGGTAGTACATAAAAGCAGCAGCATTTTAATGGTGGCAATGAAGTAACTGCAGTCCCCACCACCCACTACTGAGGCACACCTCGGGGAAGCGTGGGTCTATGGAAGACGGGAACTGAGCCCCGCAGCGCCAGCCATGCCTTTCCTCTGGTATGGAGCCTGATAAAAGCTGCCATTCTCCAATCTCTGGGAGCACAGGGGCAGGGCAATGTCCTACACTGATATCAGGAACTCTAAACACCAGACAGGCCTCTCCCTAGTTGGCTGGGACCCACCGTGAGGAACAGAGGAACCGCTGGAAGAGGCACATGGCTACAACAACTCACATAGTCCCTGACCGGTACAGGCTCTGGGCCATAGGTGGCCCATGCAGCCGCTCAGCCCATACTCAAAACTGGGTCTGAAGACATAGTGCTCAAGGACATGCAGGGCCTCACCAAGCAGAAAAGGCAGGGTCTGCACATAGGGCTCACTGGCTGAGATGCCGACACTTTCACCTGCCACCCACCAAAGCTGGGTCAGCCTGCACATAGCCCAATTCACTTGGATTCCACATCAGGTTTGGCCAAAGAAACAGAGTCGGGCTCATGAGACTTTTCTGCAGAAAAGCCCTCCCCGGCCCATCCAGTCTAAATGAATAGCCACTCCTCTAAAAGGACACTTGGTCCTCTTGCCTGCACACCTGTTGTTCTTCCCTGCACCTCAGCAGGTGGGCAGCATATCTGCCCCACCCTCCCACTCACCAACACCTCTGCCCCACACCCTCCCACCCCCCACCTGGCACACATGGCAGGCTTCACAGTCGGGAGTGGTGCGTGTGGCTTTCCCAGGGACCCCTCGTGTAGTGCAGCAAGTAGCCCTCAGTGATGGGGACATGGCTCACTCGATTCTCTCATCTGTTGGTATCTGTGGAATGGGAGGTCATAAGACAGATGGGTGCTGCCACTCACCAGCTGCGTGACCTTGACCAAACGAGCTAACCTCCCTGGGCTGCCACATCCTCATCTGCACAACGGGAACGAAAATAGCACCTACGCAAAGCACTGGGCTGAGATAATATATATAAAGCTCTTGTCACAGCTCTCAGATCTAGGAAAAAGGAGGGGGCTCTCAAATGAAAGAGTCGTGGTCCTGCAATGTTTGGCATGATTCGGACCATAAGAACTTTACTTTTTAAAGAAAGGAGAAAAGCTGGGCACAGTGATTTGTACCTATAGTTCCAATTATGCAAGAGGATGGCCTAAGCCCAGAAGTTCAAGGCATTGTGATGATTCCTGCTTGAACCTGTCCTTCCTCTTCCCTGAAGCCTGAATCTAAAGCCCTAGGGTCAGGGCCCTCCTCACAGGCCTCCCAATCATACCACCAAGGCATCCTTAAAGACTGGATCAAAGATACAGGCCTAAAACAGGGTTACTGGCCCAAGGTTGCACTGCTAGAAAGAGCCTGAGTCACCTGCCGTCAAGTCCAACCTCTGTTCCAAAGCCCCTGCCTCCCACTCCTCCCTCCCTCCTAGCTTCTCCACTTCTTCCTCTGCTGATGCTGGTCCCTCCACCTCACATGACTTCTTGACCCACAGGTATGCTGTCCAACCTTCTCCGCTCACCAAACATGGCAACTCTTCCATGGACTGTCCCTATCTGCATCACCCATGCCCTTCCTGTCAGCTCCCATGGCACTGCTGGTCCTCCATGGAGCCTCTAAGGCATTCATCCACTTACTGAAACCATAAATGCTGGGCTATTCATGATATTTAAGGTAGTGTTCTAGGTGCTGAGGATACAACTAAGTACAGACTACACATTAACCTCTACCTTCATGGAGCTTTCACTTTAGTGGAAGGAAAACAAGAACAGACAAAATGAATGAGTGAAGATGGGATCTTAGTAATGGCTAAAGACAGATAAAATACTGGGAGGGCCAGGGCTGCCATCTTCCATGGACACTCAGAGAAGGCATCACTGAAGGGGCACTGTGCAAGCAGAGACTTTAAGGACAGGCAGGCATGGGCTCTATCATGTGTGGGTGGTGAATGTTCATTCATGGAGACAAGTATATGGCTTTTCTTCTTAATTCTGTTAATATGGTAATTACACTGATTTTTTTGCAATATTGAACCAACCTTGCATTCCTGGGATATGCCCTACTTGGTCATCATATATTAGTTTTGTTTATTTTTCTGGATTTGATTAACTAGTGTTTAAAACAATTGTGCTTTTGGTCTGTAGGTTTTTTTTTTTTCTTATAATGCTTTTATCTAGTTTGCAATGAGTGTAATGTTGGCCTCATAAAAGTGAATTAGGAAACAACTGCTCCTTCTCTCTCTCCTGTGAGTCTGTAAAGAACTTGTATCATTTCTTCCTTAAATGTTTCACAGAATTTATAGACAAGGCCATCTGGGCTTAGAGTTTTCTTTATAAAAAGGTTTTTAGGCCAGGAGCCGTGGCTTACGCCTGTAATCCCAGCACTTTGGGAGGCCAAGGCAGGCAGATCACGAGATCAGGAGTTCAAGACTAGCCTAACCAACATGGTGAAGCCCCATCTCTACTAAAAACACAAAAATTAGCCAGGCATTGTGGCATGCACCTGTAATCTCAGCTACTCAGGAGGCTGAGGCAGGAGAATTGCTTGAACCCAGGAGGCAGATGTTGCTGTGAGCTGAGGTGGCACCACTGCACTCCAGCCTGGGTGACAGGGAGAGACCCTGTCTCAAAAAAAAAAAAAAAAAAGGTTTTTAATTACAAACTTAATTTTATCAAATGTACCAAGTGGAACAGAAGGCATCTAGGGCTGCATGCTTTGCAAGTGTTTTCAGCGCATCCCAAAAGCTCTGTGCAGCAGCAGGTTTCGTGTGCCCACCTGACGGCTGTTGAGACTGAGCTCTGGTGCTGTCACATGGCCAGGTTGCCTCCTTAAAGGCACCTGACTCTGTTCTGCTCAATGTCCTCCCTCATCACACCAGCTCCTCTGTAAGCCCGGGGTCTGTAGGCCTCCCATGCCCTTCCCACAAACAACTGTCAACAGGCAAGCAGCCAACCTGTGAGTGTCATTTCTGTGAGGGACACGTGCTGGGTTTGGGCTGCCCGCTTCCACATACCTTTCAGTAACAACACTCAACTTTTCTATGGGTGCCTGTCTGCTATGGTCTGAATGTCTGTGTCCCCCCAAAATTCAGACGTTGAAAACCTCACCTCCAAGGTGATGACACGTGTTAGCAGGTGGGGCTTTTGGTGTGTGATTAGGTCATGAAGTCTGAGTCCTCATGGATGGACTAAGTGCCTTTGTAAAAGAGGTCCCACAGAGCTGCTCATCCCTTCCCACCACTCGAGGATGTCGCAAGGAGTGGACAGTCTAAAACCTAGAAGACAGCCTTCGCCAGAACCTGACCATGCTGGCAATGATCTTGAAACTTTCATTTATTCTATGCTTTATTATGTGTCAATCACAGAGTGAAACATATCATAAACATTTCATTTGCTTCCCAACAATCCTATTAAAACCTCCATTTGATACATGAGGAATCCTTTGCATGGATGTTAACTGACCTTCATGAAGCCACATCCCTATACACGGGCCTTAGTGTAGTCTAGCTCAGAACCCCTGGTCTGGACACTCTCCTGCTCCCTTGTGCTAGGACAAACGGAGTTCAAAACAAGGCCACAGGCCTCCCACCTTTACCTGGTGCTGCCTCCAGACCCAAGCAGAAGATGGCTTTAACATCCACCTGAATCAGCCCCTACCTCCAAATGTATCCTGAACACTATTTTTTTTTTGGAGATGGAGTCTCATTCTGTCACCCAAGTTGGAGTGCAGTGGTGCAATATAGGCTCACTGCAACCTCTGCCTCTCGGGTTCAAGTGATTCTCCTGCCTCAGCCTCCTGAGTAGCTGGGACTACACGTGCACATCACCACACCCAGCAAATTTGTTTTTTTTTTTTGTATTTTAGTAGAAACAGGGTTTCACCATGTTGCCCAGGCTGGTCTCAAACTCCTGAGCTCAGGCAATCCACCCACCTTGGCCTCCCAAAGTGCTAGGATAACAGGTGTGAGCCACCACGCTTAGCTATTACTGATTTTTTTTTTCTTTTTCTTTTTTTTTTTGAGACAGTTTCACTCTTGTTGCCTAGGCTGGAGTGTAATGGGACAATCTCAGCTCACTGTAACCTCCACCTCCCGGGTTCAAGTGATTCTCCTGCCTCAGCCTCCTGAGTAGCTAGGAAAAGGCATGCAACACCATGTCCAGCTAATTTTGTATTTTTAGTAGAAATGAGGTTTCTCCATACTGGTCAGGCTGGTCTCAAACTCCCGACCTCAGGTGATCCGCCCACCTCGGCCTCCCAAAGTGCTAGGATTACAGGTGTGGGCCACCGTGCCTGGCCAATACTGATTTTTAAAAGCACCATTGGGCCAGGCATGTTGGCATGAACTCGGTAGGCAGAGCTTGCAGTGAGCCGAGATCGTGCCACTGCACTCCAGCCTGGGCGACAGAGTGAGACTCTGTCTCAAAAAAAAAAAGCAGTGGCTTAGTCCTGTAATCCTAGCACTTCGGGAGGCTGAGGCAGGCGGATCACGAGGTCAGGAGATCAAGACCATCCTGGCTAACATGGTGAAACCCTGTCTCTACTAAAAAAAATACAAAAAATTAACTGGGCGTGGTGGCGGGCACCTGTAGTCCCAGCTACTCCGGAGGCTGAGGCAGGAGAATGGCAGGAACCCGGGAGGCGGAGCTTGCAGTGAGATGGCATCACTGCACTCCAGCCTGGGCGACAGAGGGAGAATCTGTCTCAAAAAAAAGAAAAAAAAGAAAGAAACCTTACACACTAGTGTAAATAAAAATCTCATAGTGTTTGCCATCCATCCAGATGACTCAAAGCAGTGTCAGTAGGTCCTGGGGGGAAGCTGCTGCCTACAAAGACTCTGGGAGTCTGCCTGTTCTCTTGGGAAACAGGCAAACATCAAAGAGTGCAAGGAAAAGACCATGTTGGCCAAGGCCTGAGCAGGAGAAAATAGGGAGTTACTATTTAATGGGTATGAAGTGTCCATTTGGGAAGATGAAAGAGTTCTGAAGGTGGATGGTGGAGGTGGCTGCACAATTGTGAATGTACTTCATGCCACAGAACTCTATACCTAAAAATGGTTAAGGAGGTCAATTATATGTTATATATATTTTACCACAATTTAAAATAAAAAAATATGTAAACCACATACGGACACCAGAAGAAAACTTCTATTTTGAAGAAAATTAAAGGACTGACAGTGAGTTTTGAGAGAGTGAATCTTTCTCATTCCCACTGTCGCATGAGGCTCCACTGGCACACAGAATGTGCTGGCGTCTGGCAGGCAATGCCTTTGAGGGGGTGCTCCCCACTCTTCACAACACAGGAACAGGAGGCGGGCAGGCCGTAGGGGAACTCAGGGATCTGGGTCAAGCCAGAAAGCAACAGTGAAAAGAAAAGAGAAGTGAGAGTTGCACAAACAAGGATGGGTGAGGGTGGTGGATGACACAGGCCACCTCCTATATACCCGCAGGGTTCAGCCCCTAACGGTGCCCAAATGCAGGGTCTACAGAGTGGAAGCCACCTCACGGGGCTGACAGAGCTCAGGCAGAGTGGGGGACCCACAAAGGAAGCAGGAAGAAAATCACCCAAGGCCCAGGTCAACCCAGGTCCACAGACACTTCCTGGCACTTCCCTGCTGTGGGCTTCGTGAAGGCAGTTAAGCAAGGCCTAGTCCAGCCCTGCAGGGGCCACAGCTACAGACAACTCTCAGGGGCTGGGAAGAACAAGGCCCCAAAATCAGGTCCAGTCTAGCCCTGCCCAACATCTGACCTGGCATTCTCCTTCCTGTCTCCTAACCACAGCCCACAAGGTCCCACATGGCCCCGCCCTGCCAACCTCTCCACCCTTCCTCCTAGCCCCCTTGCCCCGGCCAAATGTGCTGCCTTTGTGCACTTCTGACAAGTTCCATCTCTCCTCCAGGCCTTTGCACTTGCTTTCCCCTCCAACTCAACCCCACTCCACTCCTAGTTCGACTCCCAGGAGGCTTATGCTGAGCATCCTCCCCAAAACGCATTCCACGCCTTGCAGTTCTGTTTTCTTCAGAACTTACTCCTGCCTCACATGCATCCACAGATGTCATCTTAATTAACCGTTTAACTTAGGCAATCAGCTGTGAGTCCCCAAGAGCAGGGCATCTCCTGCTGCTTCATTGTCACATCCCAGGACCTCAAGAAGTGCCTGACTCATAATAAGAGTCACAGACAGCTGGGTGTGGTGGCTCACGCCTGTAATCCCAGCACTTCGGGAGGCTGAGGCGGGTACATCACAAAGTCAAGAGATCTAGACCATCCTGGCCAACATGGTGAAATCCCGTCTCTACTAAAAACACAGAAATTAGCTGGGCGTGTGCCTGTAGTCCTAGCTACTTGGGAGGCTGAGGCAGGAGAATAGCTTAAACCCGGGAGGTGGAGGCTGCAGTGTGCCGAGATCATGCCACTGCACTCCAGCCTGGCAACAGAGCGAGACTCCATCTCAAAAAATAAAAAGAGTCACCTCTTATTCAGTCACTCTCCAGCCCTCCTCTGTGAAACATGTGCTGCCCATCAGTGCTTGTCTCCTGGTGCTTGGGCAGGATGGGTCTTCACCGTGTGCCCTCTCCCGGGCCCTGCGGGAGCTCTAGTATCTCCACCTCACCTTCTAACTGCCAGAAATGCCATCAAATAGGCCCAGATAACACAATCGACCAAAGCCTGCGATTCTAAGGCTGGGCATAAGAAAGGAGACAGAGATTTGGCCTAGGTGTGTGGGGATGCAGCATGCACACAAATCGAACGGTACAGGGGAAAAACGCTCTCAACAAAGACAGCAGAAGTACAAGTGTGGGCTCAGGCAAGGCCAAGTGAAGGAGGTACAGAAGAGCAAACTGGGGGCCTCTTGTCAAATTCAACTCCCTCTTTTGGGTTGTTTATACTTTGTGAATTTTTTATTTTGACTATGGTACAACGTCTTACAGGCCCTGCTGCCTCACCTGTGCGGTTTCCAGTATGTGACCTGCTGACCTGCTCCTGTCCCAGAGGCTCAGGGTCTCTGAGCCCAGCAGAAGGCAGCTGGGCCGGATGACACTCTGACCTGGCTCAACGTGCATCCCTCACCCTTCCTGACCCAACTTCACCCATGAAGGCCTGTGAGGGGACTTGCTGCAGCTTCCCCTGCCGGGGCAGGGAGAGGGACCCAGGACATCCACATGCAAGGGTAGTGCTGGCCTCTGGCCTCTCATAGTCACCCCTCAGCAAAGAGGGACTCCCCAGGGGTCATCTGAGCTGCCTGGGGTATAGCATGCTCCAAGGTCAAGCTCCACAGCATAGGGACCAGTCCCCTCCCTGGCCCTGAAAGGGCTCCCATCTGCCTGTTTGAGAATCCTTATACCTGTGACTGAGAAGTGCCCCAGACCACATAAGAGAGGGTGTACCCTGGTGCAGGACCAGGCCTGGCACATACATTAGGTGGTTCCAAGGTGCCCAGGAGAGACTGTCAGGAGCAGGAAAGGAGAAATCTGTGCACTGTATGGCGGTCACTGTGCGTGCTGTGTCTGGATGCTGTTCACCGGGCAGGTCCACATCTCCTCCCCACCTCAGCCAGGGGAGCTGCAGGTCATAATTCAAAACAGGGTGTCTCTGCAAGAGGCTTGGGAGGTGGCACAACATCCCCTTCCCCAGGGGAACCAATGGCTGCCTGACGGTGGGTACAAAAGCTCAAAGCTTGGTCTCTTCGCCTGAAGGCAGGACAACATGCAGGCAGCCTCCCTTCCCTACCCAGCTGCCCAGCAGAGCACTTTCTCTGTAAACCACGGGCAGCAGAATCCTGCCTCAGGCTCAACCCCTGGGAAACCAATCTGAGCCACTCACTTTCTCCAAGACAGGGCCCCCCCGCTGGAGGACCCAGAATACCCTGGGACTCCACGGCAGGGAAAGAATCAATAAGGAGGCAACTTCAACCCAGCAGAAAGATGCTCAGATGCGGAGCCCTCAAGAAGAAGCAACAGAGCAGTGCTTAGGCTTCAATGCTAGCCAGTGTTGGCAGGGGAGGAGGTTCCCAAGGTGCCCAAATAACCAGGTTCCCGGCAATGTAAGAAAGGAGCTAGGAGGGGAAACATAAGTGACCGAAAAGAAACCAAAATGCTGCCTGTGATTGTATTACAGCTAGAAGATTATGGCATGATTTCTTTTTTCATCTGTTCTCTCAGTTTTCAACATAAGGTGGTTTTGTATATAAAAGGATACCTTTAAAAGGAGCAAATGAAATATACTTTATGGAACACTTTCAATCATGCAAAATATCTAGAAGGAATCAGGAATTTGTCACAAAACCAGTGCTGGCTGGGTGTAGTTGGAGAGACTCAATTAGAGGCTGGCAAATTAGCCAGAGGCTGCAAGTCCCCAGGTCTAATGGCATGGGACAGGGAGGGATCCCAGCAGCTACTGCTCCAACTCAGTGTCCATCACTACAAGACTTCCCAGAGATCACTTCCCCTTCTGAGGCTCAGGTTTTCCCATATGAAACACAGGATGTTTAAACTAGATGACCTCTAAGGTTCCCTTGGCCCTAAAACTGTCCAATTTTGATGCTATACAATAAAAAAAAAAAAAAAAAAAGGAAAAGTAAACATGAAGCTGCTGGCTCAGGCACACACAGTGATTTCTGTAAACTTAGAGCTCAGCTGCAAATTCAAAGGATGTGCAAATGTTCCCACAGGGTCTGGCAGAATTCTCATTTTCTTTTTCGTCTCAGAGACTTAACAATGAACTCTCTGAATGAAGAGGTAATGTTCTTCCCAGGTTTAGAGGACTGTGGATATATGTCTACAGGCCGGCTCTTAAAATCTCCAGAGGAGATTCTTCAAAACTGCAGCAATAGATGACTACACTAGGAACAGCACTACTAAAAATAAAGAAAATATTCTCAGTGCTTGATTGACAGAATGTCTTCCTGTCAAGTTAAGGGGGAATCACAATCATCAAACACCTCTGAGAAGACACTGTGGATAGCAGTCACACATCTGCAGTCACACATTTGCAATACAAACTGCAGATCAACGCCAAACCCATTATAAGGTACTTATCACTTCCCTGATGCATCAGAGATTAAGAATGTTTTTTCCCTTTTTCCTACCAAGTAAATTAAAATCCACCAACACCCTTCAGCTCCTCTCAGAAAAGAAAATGATGTTGGGGGGAAAAAGTGTTGTTAGTTTAGAAAAAGAAAAAAAGTACAGCTATAGAATTTCAGAGAAAGTAACACACAAATATATCCAAAGGGATTCACTTGAAGCCAGCTGTTTTTAATACCCAGTTTCTTCTTTCTTGCCCACATACTAAGAGTACAGACAGCTTCAACAAGAGAATGAGCATGTATCCCTGCCACAGTATTGACTAACAGCTGATTTTCCCACACAAGACAAGGTCTTAGACTGGGATACAGAAAACCTAACGTCCAAGTTCAGCCTCTGACATCAGGCCAGAAATAGGAGCCTCCAGGCGCATAAAGCACTAAACCCAAAATGCAATGGGCTGACCTAGTACTTCTTGATTTCAGGAAGGAGACCTTCAAAAAAGAAATAGGGCAGGCCGGGTGCAGTGGCTCACGCCTGTAATCCCAGCACCTTGGGAGGCAGAGGCGGGCGGATCACTTGAGGTCAGGAGTTCGACACCAGCCTGACCAACATGGTGAAATCCCACTCTATCAAAAATACAAAAATTGGCCAGGTGAGCCAGGCATGGTGGCTTACGCCTGTAATCTCAGCATTTTGGGAAGCTGAGGTGGGTGGATGCCTGAGGTCAGGAGTTCAAGACCAGCCTGGCCAACATAGTGAACCCCGTATCTACTAAAAATGCAAAAAACTAGCTGGGTGTGGTGGTGGGCGCCTATAATCCCAGCTAGTCGGGAGGCTGAGGCAGGAGAATCGCTTGAACCAGGGAGGTGGAAGTTGCAGTGAGCCAAGATTGCACCACTGCACTCCAGCCTGGGCAACAAGGGCGAAACTCCGTCTCTAAAAAAAAAAAATTAGCCAGGTGGTCTGCACCTGTAATCCCAACTACTCGGGAGGCTGAGGCGGGAGAATCGCTTGAACTAGAAGGTGGATGTTGCAGTGAGCCGAAATCGCACCACTGCACTTCAGCTTGAACAAAGCAAAACTTTGTCTCAAAAAAAAAAAAGAAAAGAAAAGAAATAGGGCAAGTAGTGCAAGCAACAGAGAAAGCTGGCTGGTCTGAGCTTCAGGCATCACACACGCACAGACTAATACTCAGACTTAACACACACATGTCCAGGCTTACACACATGGCTCTCTCTGTCATGTGGTCACACCTCGTTCTGCCTCAACCTTGACCCAGCCTTGGAACGGAGAAATAAAGGGAGCAACCAATGAGTACCCTGGGGGTAGGAAGGGCGGAAGCCCATCTTTTCACCCCTAACAGGGCTGGGCTGGGAAGCTGAGGGGGGTTCAGTCGCGCCCACGCAGCCTTGCCAGGGGCAGGAGCTCCATTCCCCCCGTCTGCAAAATGTAACGTAACGGCTGGACCGCACCGCCCTGTCAGTGTCGGTCTCTGGTTTCATAGGTCCTTGTGGTTCCACAGGGTTACACTCCGCAATCGACCCCATGGAGAACTCCCAACCCGGGAGGGAGGGTAATGGAAATGCCCTGAACGTCAGGACCCATGCCGAGGCAGCCTGAGGGGAAGCGCCGGCTTGCCTCGCCTCACTTCGCCTCTGTAAAGCGGCCCCTGGGCTTCCCTCCAAAATTCCTTGCCTCCAGGGTCTCCGTTCCTACCCGCGACGCTAGGCGCTGCGCTTCGTCTCCCACAGACTCACTTCCCATGCCAGGGCGAGGACGGTCACAGACAAACCCGAGCCGGGATCCCAGACACAAGGGAAGTGCGGCCCAGTGGCCCCGGCGCCCACTCCCGCGTCAGGCGGGCCCGGGCCCTGCGGTCCCAGACGTAGCTCCCCAGGCCACCCCTCCTCCCGTACAACGCAGAACACGCGGGTCACGGCCGCCAGGCTGGGCCCACTCTGCTCGCGCCTCACCGGCGCGGAGGCCCAGGCGGCGCCATGACATGAGCAGTGGTGGCGACCCGCGCGCTCCCGCCGCTTCGGCCGCCACCGCCTAGCGCCCAGCGAGAGCGCGCCGCGCACCTGCCGGCCCTGACGGCTTCCAGGCGCCCGCCCAGCCTCTCAGCGCGAAGGCCCGGCCCGGCCTGCGGCCCCCGCCCGCCCGGCCGCGCGCCTCACCAGCGGTAGCAGCCCTCCGAGGCCTCCAGGGTGAAGTTAACGCGCGTGGCCCGCGTGAAGGGCAGCAGCACTTTGGGGATGTTGAGCTTGGCCGCAGCGGCGGAGGGGCCCAGCGCTAGCAGCACCGACAGCGCCAGCAGCAGCAGCCCCCGGCCCCGCGCCGCCATTCTCGCCGCGCGTCACCTCCCGCGACCCTGCGCCCAGCTGCCCGCGCCGCCCCGGTTGCCCTCAGCTCCCGCCCGCGCGCGCCGGGCCAGCAGGTGATGAGCGCGGGGGCGGGGCGAGGGCCGCCGGGGGCGGCCGCTTCCTGGGCCCGAGCGCGGGAACTCTGGGGGCCGAGCTCGCGGAGACCCCACCCCCCAGCCCAGCCCGCGCGCTGGAACGCGGGGCTGGGGGATGGGCGCGCGCCCGGGCCCCCGGAACTGAGGGAGAGGGCTTGGGGCGTGCCCGCGAGAGGAGAGGCTGAGCGCGCGCGCCCGCGGAGACCCCTAGACCCTAGAAGGCCCAAGAGGGAGCCCCCGGGCGCTCCGCAGCACGCATCCCGCACCAGTCTGTGCCCCTGGCGGGGGAGCCAGGCCACCGGCTCTGGACCTTGAGCTCAGGCCCGGACCCATGGTCAGCAAGGAAGGGACACATGCTCCAGGACATTTGGGATGCAGAAAACCGGAGCCTGCCTTGTCCCAGTCCATGCTTCCCAGAAGAGGGACCCCGGGCTCGCAAAGGGAAGCCACTTGCTGAAGCGCTGAAGGTCCGGGGCCCACTCCGCCTCGACCCTCTCACACCCTTTCCAGAGAGGCCTTAAGATCCCCATTTCTCCAGGAAAAAAACCGGTTGAATGGCTCCCAGATCACTCAGCCAGAGAGCCCCAAGCCCTTGTCCTCCGCACTGCACCCCCTGTGGAAGCCATTAGAGGTTACCCATAGGTCATTTAGGGCGCCAACGCTGCCAGAGCACAACCCCCTCCACGGCCCCCACACCCACAAAAGAAAGTTCAGCACCGTGGAATCCACCCGGACACCAATGGAAGGCCTTAGATTCCGCGCTGTGCTCTGTGGCTTTTAGCTGTCTTTGTAGTGAGTTGCATGAAGGCATGCGTCAGCAGGCACCTGACTGCTTGGTGCCGCTAAAATATGAATCTAGCCTTGCAGAGAAGGCCCAGCCTAGCGGGAGGTCAGGAAAGGGTGGGGTGAGGGTGTACCGGCCGGCTGTGTAAAGAGTGCAGGAAGTGGATGCTGACTGTAACCAGAAGACACACAACGATGCCACTATAAATGTCAGTCAGGGTCGGAAGGCTTTTTGGAGGCGGCGGCCCCTGGGCTGGGCATAGACACCGCACTGGGCTTCAGCGAGGCCCGCATGGGCTGAGCCTGCCCCTCAGGGATCATGGGGCTTTTGGATGGTGATGCGGGGTGTTTGGGATCACCCTCAAAGCCTGAGAGCCCTAGACCAGGGAACGTGTGTGTTAGGGGAAATCTCCGGAGATACCGGCACTAAGAGGGTGAGGGTCTGCCTTGTGTGGAACCAGGTGCTGTGGGAGGGGAATTCCAACGGGCTCCCTTTGAAGAAACAAAAAGCAGACTTGTGCGGAAAAGGCAGCCTTAGAGTGGGTATTTGTGAGGAAGTCTGTGGGTGTCTTGTGGGTTGCACGAGACTGATTTGTTTTCCAACAGGTAATCCAGACAGATGGTTGAAACTTAGGCTCAAAAGGGTTCCAAGTGAAAGTGATTCCTCTCCCTCCCCATCACCCAATATCCTTCCCTATAGGCAATGAGTGTTTCACACTTGAGTATACATCCAGAGAAATTTTATGCATAAACAAGCATATATATATAATATGGCACACATACACATACATGCACACACATATGTATGTATGAAATATGACACATACACACATTAACATATGTCTTGCCAGGCAGGTAAATCTCACTCTTGGACATTTTTCCTAGAGAAATGAAAAGTGATGTTCCGACAAACAGCTGTACATAAAATGTTCATAGCAGCTTTATCAAATAGGCCCAAACTGGAAAAAGCACAGAAGTCCTTCATGGGTGATGATTAAATACTGTGGCATATCTATGCCATGGAATATTATTCAGCAACAAAAAGAAATGAACTGTTGATACATCCATCTTGGATGAAGCTCCAGGGAATTATACTGACTGGAAAACAAACACCACAAAAGCACAGAAGGTTACATACTATTTACTTGCTTTTACACAAGATTCTTGAGATGGCAAAATTATAGAAGTATAGAGCAGGTGAGTGATTGTGGGGTCAGGGGTGGCATGGGGTAGGAAGTGATGTGGCTATAAAAGGTCAACATGAGGAGTCCCTGGGATGGAAATGCTTGGTGGCTTGACTGTATCAATGTCTGTTTCCTAATTGTGATATTATCCCATAGTTTTGCAAGATGTCCACTAATGGAAACAGGATAAAGGGCACATATTATAGCATCTCTCTTGTTATTTGTTACAACTGCATGTAATCTACAATTACCTCAAAAAAAAGTTTAATTACACAGACAAAAAAAGAATCATACAAACAGGCCCAGCAAAATATATCTGAGTGGACACAGCTTGCTAAACAGCTACGTTTCAGGTGATTTAAGGCAATCAGGAAATTTTCCCAGCAGAAAACAATCCATGGAAGACAACAAAATGGACCAGGCACGGTGGCTCTCGCCTGTAATCCCAGCACTTTGGGAGGCCAAGGTAAGCAGATCATCCGAGGTCAGGAGTTCGAGACCAGCCTGGCCAACATAGTGAAACCTCATCTCTACTAAAAATACAAAAATTCGCCAGGCATGGTGGCATGCATCTGTAATCCCAGCTACTGGGGAGGCTGAGGCAGGAGAATCACTTGAACCTGGGAGGTGGAGGTTGCAGTGACCTGAGATCACGCATAGGCAACAAGAGAGAAACTCCATCTCAAAAAACAAACGAAAAAAGGCAACAAAATGATGCGTAAAACGTTTTCCATCTGAGATTTTACCCTTTACATTGTCCTTAAACTTGCCCCCAGATCCCATTTCACTTGCCTACAAACCTGGTATGGGATGGTATCTGGGGTCAAGCCAGGGGTCCATGTGTAGGGGCCACCCCCACCTTCTCTGTGTGGTTTCCACTCCCTGGCATTGGGCCCCTTCTCTGGGTCTCAGTGTTTATCTGAGATGGAGGGAGTCAGCAATGGACGACGGCCTGAGCAGAGCCTTCCCTCCTGGGCACAGAGACCCTCTGGGCTGGAAGAGGCCACAGATTTGAGCAAGCCAGTTACCCACCTGATAACTAAAACCAGATAAGAAAATGTCTCCTGACCCTCATCAGTGCCTCCCAAACTTCTGTCACTTTCTACCACCCTAAATCATTTTTTAAAATAATATCTGAGTACCACCTGTACTCTTATTTCCTGTCTTTAAATCAAAGTGTTTACATATATTTACTTAAGAAGCAAACTTTGTCTCTTCTGTAAATAAAAAGCCATTATCAGTTTGCAAAATATAATAGAAGTAGCCATAAAATAAATACAGCAAAATGAAAGAATGCCTTCAGCTTACTGGAGGATACTATTTCCTGCTAAGGGCTGAGAGCCCAAGGCCTGCTCTCAGGGCCTTCAGTGGGAAGATAACCAAACACAAGACAGTGTGAAGGACAAACCACACTAATCTTGACCTTTCTCCTTGAGCATAAAAGTATGGAGAGATTTTTCAAGGCAATTAACTTTTCCCTAGGGAGATGTCCTATTAGAGCCTATCCACCATCTTTTCGTGACAACAGTAATTTTTATTTGTATTTTATTTATTTATTTTTGATACAGGATCTCACTCTGTCACCCAGGCTGGAGTGCAGTGGCACAATCTCGGCTCACTGCAGCCTCTACCTCCTGGGCTCCAGCGATTCTCCCAGTTCAGCCTCCTGAATAACTGGGATTATAGGTGTGTGCCACCACACCTGGCTAATTTTTGCTTTTTGTTTTTTGTTTTGTAGAGACAGGGTTTTGCCATGTTGCCCTGGCTGGTCTCGAACTCCTAGGCTCAAAGGATCCATGCCCCTCAGACTCCCAAAGTGCTGGGATTACAGCCATGAGCCACTGCGCCCGACCCAAACAGTAATTTTATTATTATTATTATTTTTTTTTTTTTTGAGACGGAGTGTCGCTCTGTTGCCCAGGCTGGAGTGCAGTGGCACGATCTCGGCTCACTGCAAGCTCCGCCTCCCAAGTTCACGCCATTCTCCTGCCTCAGCCTCCCGGTAGCTGGGACTATAGGTGCCCGGCTAATTTTTTTGTATTTTTAGTAGAGATGGGGTGTCACCGTGTTAGCCAGGCATGAGCCACCACGCCCGGCCCAAACACGGCCCAAACAGTAATTTTAAAAAAATCATTCTAGGCCAGGCGCGGTGGCTCACGCCTGTAATCCCAATACTTTGGGAGGCCGAGGCGGGCGGATCACGAGGTCAGGAGATCGAGACCCTTCTGGCTAACACGGTGAAACCCCGCCTCTGCTAAAAATACAAAAAATTAGTCTTATGTGGTGGCAGGCGCCTGTAGTCCCAGCTACTCAGGAGGCTGAGGCAGGAGAATGGCGAGAACCCGGCAGGCGGAGCTTGCAGTGAGCAGAGATCGTGCCACTGCACTCCAGCCTGGGCGACAGAGCGAGAGTCCGTCTCAAGAAAAAAAAAAGAGAGAGAGAGAAAGAATAATTCCACAATGGGGAACCTTAAAGAGTCATAGAGTAGACAGAGTGGTTTAATGAAGCCCCATGACTGTCCAGCTCTGTGGCCACAATCCACAGCCAAGTCTGCTGCTTCTGCAGTCACCCCAGGCCCCACCCTATCTCATTTTGAAACAAATCCAAGATATCCTGTCATTTCACCTGTATTTCAATGTGTATCGCTGACAGATAAGGACCCTTTTACAAATATAACCACAATACTATTATCACACAAAAAAAGTTAACAGTAATCTTATGGTCATAAAATATTGTTAGAGTTCAAATTTCCAACTGTCTCATACATGTCATAATACCTTTTTACAGTTTATACTTTGACTTTCAGGATATAAGTAAAGTTCACACATTGCAATTGATTGAAATGTCTTTTAAGTCTCTTTCAATCTATAGGTTTCCTTCTCCATCTCTCTTTTTCTCCTTGAATTTAAATGTTGCCCTTTTACCGCTGGAGTAGACATTTGTGTTTTCAAACATCCGCAAGCTGAGTTCCCCCTTGCCTGGGCCCCACTGCAGCAGCAATAGGGTTTCCCCCTCACACAAGTCTGCCCCCAGGTTTTGGTTATGAACTCTGGAAATGGAGGAAAAGGACACCCACTGTGGACCTTCAGCATCACCTCTGAGCTGGAAACCTTGGCTTTGGGAAAAATAAAAAAGAAGAAAAACACCAGGAGCACTGGAATGGCTTCCACCTTTGCAAAGTACTTTCCAAAACCCCATCATACTTAAGAGAATGGCAACATTTAATTACAGAAATTGCTGCTTAAGTCAATGCCCAGACGTGCCTCACGCTCACGGGGCCCATTTTCTGGATGTGTTTCCTCTTCCTCAGAATGTGTTCCCCATGCCTGCCACCTTCAGCCTCTGCCAGGATTGGCAGTTGTTTGCTTCCTGTGGGCCCCTGGGTACTTCCCCACAGGCGTCACTAGAGGATGATGGCTGCAGAATAAGTGATGGCAGCCAGCTTGTCACACCTTCAGGCTTCCTTGGAAGTCCAGGCACACATGTGTTATCCCAGCCACCTCAATCTGATTCCAGCAAACCTAGCTGGATACACAAGGGGGTCCTCAGACATCACCAGGCCAGCAACCCTGGAAGAGTGCAGGCTCTCTACTCCTTGCTTTCTAGAACTACCAGCAGCATGATCCCTTTTCGTGATTGTTAATTTGTGTGTGAACTTGACGGGGCTAAGGGATGCCCAGATAGCTGGTAACGCATGGTTTCTGGGTGTGTCTGTGAGGGCATTTCTGGATGAGATTAGCATTTGAATCAGACTGAGTAAAGATCTGCCCTTACCAATGTGAGTGGACACATCCAATCCCTCAAGGGCCCGACTAAAACACAAAAGTGGAGGAAAGGCAAATTCACTGTCCACTTGAGCTGGGGCATCTGTCTTCTCCTGCTGTTAGACACTGGAGCTCCTGATTCTCAGGATTTTGGACTATGGAACTTACATCAGCACTCCCCACCCCGACCCCAGGCTCTCAGGTCTTTAGACTGCATCATCTCTCCAGGCTCTAAGGCCTTCAGGCTTGGACCAAATTATATCACCAGCTTCCTTGGGCTTCCAACTTGTAGACAGAAGGCTCTGGAACTTCTCAGCCTTCATAATTATGTGAATCAATTCCCATAATCTCTCCCTCTCTATAACCCACTGTCCCCCCGCCCCCCACCACACACACATACACACACACACACCCCCACACACACTCTTATTCTGTTTCTCTGGTGAACCTAATGCACTCTTCCTGCTTCTGAGCTCCCGGAGCCAGAGTGGTCAACACAGATCACGGCACATGCCTCAGGGAGCCAGCCCTCCAGAGCCTCCCAGGTGCCCTTGACAGAGAATTCAAACTCCTGCGTGTGGTCCCCAGGCCCTCCAAGGCATCCTCTCTGACCTTTGCCTCCCAGACTCACTCCTCTGGCCTGGTCCCACCTGGGTGGTTCAGACCTCCTGTAGCACACCGAGCAAACTGGACCCCCTAGGGAGTGGTTTTTGAACCACTCCTCCTTTATAAGACAAAATTATATTCAGTAATAAACATGAAATGAAATATAATAATTTCTAGGAAAAAATAACATTTTATTAAACTTTCTATACATAAGCAAGCCAGCAAAATTTTTAAGTAAAAATAAAATAAATAGGCCAGGCGCAGTGGCTCAAGCCTGTAATCCCAGCACTTTGGGAGGCCGAGACGGGTGGATCACGAGGTCAGGAGATCGAGACCATCCTGGCTAACACAGTGAAACCCCGTCTCTACTAAAAAATACAAAAAACACTAGCCGGGCGAGGTGGCGGGCGCCTGTAGTCCCAGCTACTTGGGAGGCTGAGGCCAGAGAATGGTGTAAACCCGGGAGGCGGAGCTTGCAGTGAGCTGAGATCCGGCCACTGCGCTCCAGCCCGGGCGACAGAGCGAGACTCCGTCTCAAAAAAAATAAATAAATAAAATAAAATAAATATTACAAACAAGGAAAAGGTCGTGGTTTAATATTTTAAAAATTCCATTAATGTATTTTTAGTTACATTCAGCATAGAATAGCTGAATAGCAGTAACTCAGATTTGTCTTTATAATCACTATGCCATCACTGGTTATCTCAAATCTACAGTTTAAACACAACAATGTATAGTACCGTAAGGGTTGGAGAAAACAACTGTCCCCGAAGCAAGCTCAAAGGATGCCAAAAAGTTATAAGCTTACTCTGGGAACAAACACATGAGCCGAACTGATGTATATGGGTGGCAGATGTTCTAGGAGTTCTGTAAATCAACATCCATGTAGAATGCATTGCTAAAAAAGGATCAATTTCGAAAAATGTTTTATTTTAGGCCAGGTGCAGTGACTCATGCCTGTAATCCCAGTGCTTTGGGAGGCCAAGGCAGGAGGATTGCTTGAGGCCAGGAGGGTGAGAATAGCATGGACAACATAGTGAGATCCTATCTCTAAAAAAATATATATATACAAATTTAGCTGGGCATGGTGGCACACACCTGTAGTCCTAGCTGCTCAGGAGGCTGAGGTGGGAGAATCACTTGACCTCAGGAGTTCTAGGCTGCAGGGAGCTATGATCTCACCAGTATACTCCAGCCTGGGCAACAGAGACCCTGAAAAAAAAAAAAAAAAAGAAAGAAAGGAAGGAAGGAAGGAAGGGAGAGAGAAAGAAAAGTTTTATTTTAAAGCTTTTATGTTATTAAAATTCAACAATGCAACTAAAGTAAAAAATAAATAAATTGAACTACATAAAGACTAAAAACAGGCTGGGCATGGTGGTTCATGTCTGTAATCCCAACACTTTGGGAGGCCGAGGCAGGTGGCACACCTGAGGTCGGGAGTTCGAGACCAGCCTGACCAACATGGAGAAACCCCATCTCTACTAAAAATACAAAATTAGCCGATTAGCCGGGTGCAGTGGTGCATGTCTGTAATTTCAGCTACTCAGGAGGCTGAAGCAGGAGAATCGCTTGAACTTGGGAGGTGGAGGCTGCAGTGAGCCGAGATTGTGCCATTGCACTCCAGCCTAGGCAACAAGAGCGAAACTCCATCTCAAAAAAAAAAAAAAAAAAAAAAAAAAAAAAAAAAGATGCAGCTATAACAAAAAAGTATAGTATTTCCTCAAAAAATTAAATGTAGAATTACCATATGATTCAGCAATCCCACATCTGGGTATACCCAACACAACTGAAAGCCTATAATCGTATAATCGTATACCCATGTTCATAGCAGCATTATTCACAAAGGTAAGCTATGGTAGCCAAAAGGTAGAAGCTATGCAATTCATCCATTGATGGACAAATAAACAAAACGTGATCTATCCATTCAATGGAATAATATTTAGTCTTAAAAAGGAAGGCCAGGTGCGGTGACTCACGCCTGTAATCCCAGCACTTTGGGAGGCCGAAGTGGGCAGATCACCTGAGGTCAGAATTTCAAGACCATCCTGACCAACATGGTGAAATCCTGTCTCCACTAAAAATATAAAAACTAGCCAGCTGTGGTGGCAGGCACCTGTAGGCCAGCTACTCGGGAGGCTGAGGCAAGAGATCATCTGAACCCAGGAAGTGAAGGTTGCAGTGAGCCGAGATCGCACCACTGCACTCCAGCCTGTGCGACAGAGCAAGACTCTGTCTTAAAATAAATAAATGATACAGTTAATATAAAAAAGTTGTTAACAGTAAAGGATTCTTCGAATGTAAATAATAACTTATTCTGATTAAGATGAGACCAGAATATTCTACTTATTTCATTCTTCTGGGTGTAGTCCTTTCATCCCAAATGAGTATGTATACAAGAGTGTATATGACACAAATAAAAATTCATGCCCAGGGCCGGGTGCGGTGGCTCAAGCCTGTAATCCCAGCACTTTGGGAGGCCGAGATGGGCGGATCACCAGGTCAGGAGATGGAGACCATCCTGGCTAACACGGTGAAACCCAGTCTCTACTAAAAAATACAAAAAACTAGCCGGGCGAGGTGGCGGGCGCCTGTAGTCCCAGCTACTTGGGAGGCTGAGGCAGGAGAATGGCATTAACCTGGGAGGCGGAGCTTGCAGTGAGCTGAGATCCAGTCACTGCACTCCAACCTGGGCGACAGAGGGAAACTCCGCCTCAAAAAACAAAACAAAACAAAACAAAAAGAAAAACAAAAAAAAAAACTCATGCCCAGACAACAAAAGACATGTTAGGAAACTTTCATTTCACCCACATCCTCGCCAACACAATGATGGAATAGGAATTTAGGTTTTCCATAATTTTCCATTATATTCAGCCAGGAGGAAGCAACATTGTTGATCTTGCAGCTTTCAGATTGTTTGCCCTGCACCTGAGACTTCTTCTTAGTGGGCAGGTGTCTTCCTGTCTTGTCAGAGGGTGCGTGACTTCCTGTAAGATGCCCCAGTCTTCCTCTCAGCTCAAGGAGCAGGCTTACTTTAAGTAGGCTTACTTAAGTAGGCTTAAGTTAATCATTTGAGTGATTAGCCAAGGAAATTCAGCTAAATGGTTGACAATATATCACAATACTTACAGATTAGACTGTGTTAAACTGTTTTTTTTTGTTTTGTTTTTTGTTTTTTGGGGTTTTTTGTTGTTGTTGTTTTTGTTTTTTTTGAGACAGAGTCTCGCTGTTTCACCCAGGCCAGAGTGCGGTGGTGCCATCTCGGCTCACTGCAACCTCCACCTCCTGGGTTCAAAGGATTCTCCAGCCTCAGCCTCCCGAGTAGCTGGGACTACAGGCACCTGCCACATGCCCGGCTAATTTTTTGTATTTCAGTAGAGACAGGGTTTCACCATGTTGGTCAGGCTAGTCTCGAACTCTGATCCACCTGCCTCGGCCACCCAAAGTCCTGAGATTACAGGCATGAGCCACAGCGCCTGGTCTGTAATATCTTTTAAGTTTAACCTGGCTTGGCTGAATAATTTAGGTTTGGAGGTTTTGCATTCTTTAGAAATTGTATGAGCTTAACTTTTTTTTTTTTTTTTTTTTTTTTGAGCCAGGATCTCACTCTGTCACCCAGGCTGGAGTGTAGTGGTGAAATCTCAGCTCACTGCAACCTCCACCTCCCGGGCTGAAGCAATTCTCCTGCCTCAGCCTCCTGAGTAACTGGGATTACAGGTATGCACCACCATGTCCAGCTAATTTTTGTGTTTTTAGTAGAGACAGGGTTTCACCATGTTGGCCAGGTTGGTCTCAAACTCCTGACCTTAGGTGATCCATCCAGTCCTGTAATCTCAGGACTTTGGGTGGCCGAGGCAGGTGGATCAGAGTTCGAGACTAGCTGG